>NW_003805429.1:0-3369 GCF_000255335.2 Galendromus occidentalis
CGATATAACGTCCTAAATTTCGATTCTTGTTTGGTTCGCCATAGGAACCAATGGTAGAAAACTTCGTTACGACGAACTTCGGTACTACGAATTTCCCGGTAGAACGTACGAAAAAATTACGTCAATTTGGTCCACAAGCTCCTTACAGCGAATTCCAGACTTCACTGAAGAGGGAGTCGCGTAGAAAAGAAGCATGTTGGGAGCGGGACTCGGCGGATGTCATCTGCTGCATCCAATACGAGTCTTGTGCGATCTCCATGCCGCACTGAGACAGAGACAGGTGCACATACCAAGAGGGAGACGTCACGCACATAAAGCAGCTCGGTCTGCCCTTCGAAAAGTCGTGTGCGTGGACACCATGGCTCTCCAGACGAGGAGGAAGCAATTCTCCTTAAAGGAGAAACTTGAAGTCCTCGAAGAGTTACGCTCCGGCGTGAAGAAGGTGGACGTGGCCCGGAGATTTGGCATCAGCAAATCAACGCTTTCTACCTTCCTGAAGAATCGTCAGAGACTCGAAGAAGAAGGAGTCGAGTTCGATCCTGAGAGAAAAAGATTGAGGACAGCCAAATACGAGAGAGTCGACAAAGCTACGTTTCTGTGGCTTCAAGAGATGCGTTCAAACAACGTCCCCGTTTCGGGTCCGCTGCTCCGCGAGAGAGCTGTATTGTTCGCGAGATCCCTCGGTCATCCAGACTTTCAAGCCAGCGAAGGCTGGCTGGCGCGTTTCAAGGAAAGATATGGAATTCGCGCCAAAGTTCTGTGCGGAGAGTCAAGTGATGCCCCCATCGAAAAAGCGAACGAATGGAAGGACAGGTTTATAAGAGAAGTTATAGCTGCTTACTCTCCAGATGATGTAGTTCAACGCTGATGAAGCGGGTTTGTTCTACCAGTTGTTACCGGAGCGAATGCTGGCGATGATAGGCGACGCTTGCAAAGGGGGTAAAAAGTCGAAGCTTCGATTGACGACTTTGTTTTGTTGTAACGCCAGCGGAACAGAGAAACGGAGAATTTTAATCGTCGGGAAGTCTGCGAAACCCCGATGTTTGAGAGATGTCAGATCCTTATTGTGCCAATATCGGGGAAACCGCAACGCGTGGATGACGCGAGATCTCTTCACCGAGTGGTTGATCAGGTTCGACAAAGACATGCGCTTGCAGAAAAGGAGCGTTCTACTCTTGATCGATAATTGCTCAGCGCACATGAGTTTGCCGCGCATGTCGAATATACGCGTCGAAAACTTTCCCCCCAATTGCACCTCGGTGCTTCAACCCTCAGACTTGGGGATAATAAGGGCCGTGAAAGCTAACTATAGAAAAGACCTGGTTCGGCGAATACTGGTAAACCTGGAAGTCGGCTCCATGTCGAAGGTTGACGTGAAAGCGGCCATGGATATGATAGCTCACGCTTGGTCAGAAGTCAAGTCGGAAACAATCCGGAAATGTTGGAAAAACAGCGGCCTGCTTGGTCTTGCGCCGCTCCAGACGAAGACAGTCGTGAAGACTCGACCGATCTTTCTGGATTCTGGGATGACGAAATGCAAGGCATGAGTCTACCGTATGGATTTTCCCTCGAAGGCTACATAACCGTGGATGACGACCTCCAAACGTGCGAGGTTTTGACCGAGTCGTCGATTCTCAGAGAGGTTTCGAAAACCGGGATGCCCGAGTCTCTTGATGACAGTGACAGTTCGGGCGCGGAAGATGAGGACGTTGAAGAGCGCGAACCACCGTCCGTGATTTCAACGTTGAACGCTCTCGAGGTCGTCAAACGTTTCTTGGCGACTCGGGATAATGTACCAGACAATGTTTTGACCTATACGCTCAGCCTCGAGGCTTATGTTGTAGCGAGTCAGGCGAGGAACAAGATTCAAACGAAGATGACGGAGTTCTTGAAGTGATTGTGTCCACAACAAGCTCTTGACTCGATATCGAATAAATGACAGCGTTTCTTTAAGTTTGCAACGTCAGAATGGTCATTTCTGAGTCGCTCCCATTTTTGCGAACATTCAGTATAACGTACGAAAATCGCTGGCACCAGCGTGTTCGTTGTAACGAGGTTTGACTGCATAGGCCTCCTGCACACAGGCCATCTCGCGGAGCCGGTCGGGGAGGGAACCGAAGTTCCTCGTGAGGCGGTCCTTGTTGCGGCACGCGGTGGCCAGCATGTAGACCGCCCCCTTCACGGCCGGCTTGAGGTTGATGGCGACCCTATTGAACTGGGTCCGGAGCTTATGGGAGTCGTTCCCTGCCATATCCCTCAGGGCGGCGTCCTTGGCCAGGCCGAGGAGCTCCGGCATCACGATGTCAGCCGAGCCTGGAAATCGGAAAACAATGCATGAAATAAAGGGCCCAGAGCTTGGAAATCGGGGATGACCCTGCAATGCACCTGTCTCTCGAGAAGGACCCAAAGCTCCTGCCGTAAGTCACGAGAACATGCCTGGCATGACAAGGTTGAAACTGCCTATATGGTCGTTCAAACTCATGTCTGCCACTGGATGAAGGAAAGTATTTTAAGAAGCAGTCGAAGAATCGGATTAACGAATATAACTAGAATACGTATAAAGATGGGCGGCCTACATTCGTGTTTGATGTTCCTCAAGTCGATTTCTATCCTATCGATGTTTCGATGGGATCCCGGGGCGCTGTGAGCTCCAAGGTTAGGTGAGGCTTCCATTCTGGCTGCTGTCTCTCCTGTCCCAACCTGCAAGAGTCACCGGTGATCGAAATTGAATCTCAACGCAGGCGAAGCTCGATCGAACATCGATATTTTTCGATCTGTCAGGCCACGAAGAGAAGCCTGTGTGTTAGAGGCTGAGAGCTGCTCCGCTGAAATCGGCACCCGACGCGGCGCCGGAAGACTGTGAGATCATCGATCCACGTCGCCGCACGGACACGGGCAGTTCCTCCGGAGTCGCGTCGGCGAATAATGCATCGTTCTTGTATGTTTGCAACGCAGCATTCCCTCTCTGAAGCTGTTCTATCGGGGAGACTCCGTGATCTTCTGAGTCTGCCATCGCGGAATATTCACAACGTATCCCGCTGAGCTCTTACACATATCTCCTCGGAATGGCAAGATTTGGCAAGTTTATCAACAATACTGTTTCACTCCGAATCGGATCCCATTAGGGGACTCGACACTCGACGAAGTCGGGATTTCGGGTAACCGAATTCTCCGCTTCTGATTGTAAGAGATTTGACTCACGATTATTCAGATGAACGGAATAACGTGCGCCCTCTTGGGTTACGACCACTGGCTCGAAGAAAGCAGGCTCATGTTATGAGTGACTCCGAAGATGGGGGTCTGTTGAGCGTTTTTTGGGTGAGTGGTGAGAGAGTATGAGTGAGAGAGCTGGACAGCTGATCGGGTGCT
>NW_003805429.1:3389-19945 GCF_000255335.2 Galendromus occidentalis
CGCGCTGTGACGACGGAGTGACAACCCCAGCTCCTCACCCGGTAGAAGTCCCCCTCTGTCTAAGGTTCAGGAACTGTCCATCTCATCCACGGGGCATACCTAGAAACTCCGCTCGAGTTCCGCGACGATCCGAGGAGTCTGTTCATCAAACTGGAGGGATCCTAGTTCTCCCATTATTTCCTTTATCCCGTTATCCGGTTTCTCTTGACCTCTGCTGAATTGAGCTTTTCACTTGCAGCGAGTGGCACCCCCATCGGTAATATATGAATTCGTGAAGAAACACTTCGATTGGTCCGTAACGGAGTACTCTGATGTGACGTCTCTTTTCGCATTGGTGACCTTGTGTCGATCGCACCGCTTGTTCTGATCCCGCTCCAAAGGACTCAAAGTGCGCGACGTGACAATGTCTATCATCGGCCTGACATCAATGCTGCTGCAGAATGTAACCAGGGGTCTCGCTCACCGCGGATGGATGTACTACGCGAGTGAGTCTCGAGGGCTCATATAGCTACGTCTCTCGAGGAGGGAAAGTAACCTTGATAATAAACGAATCCAATCCTATCCTTCTATTTATAGACTACTCTAGGCCAGTGTTTCTCAACCTGGGTTCCGCGGAACCTTCGGGGTTCCGTGGCGGATTGCGCGGAACCCCAAAGTCTACCTGCGATTCCGTCGAAGAAAAAGGTCGGGAACCACTGCTCTAGGCCATGCGAGCCTGTCTTGATTTTTGCCTCCTCACAGAGATAATCTGATATTTTCTGCCTTTTTCGAGGTGGTATCCTGGGCACCGCTGGCGGAGTTTCGACGATTGGCAACACGTCTCATGAGTGCCGCGTCTCGCAAAGTCTCCCAGAACGAGAGAGGTAACTATCCTCAAACCCGATGCTTCCGCACATTATTCCCGAGCGTCGCTTCTCTGTTGACGGACGTTCCGTTGGCGCGTTTCTGCGACGGGTCACAATGTGGAGTCAATCATGGGGGAGCGATTCAAGCCGCGATCGACTAATTAGGCCTTCCCAGCTCAGACGTTCAGCTCCTGGACTGCTCGCGAGGCCCTGGTTCCGGTACTCGACGATGTCATGTCCTCGCAGGTGTTCAACGCGAGCATTAACAAGAACACGTCGATCGCGGTAGGCGAACAGAGAGCCACTACTTTTATTTTGATTTAGGAGATCTGTCTCTCTCCAGCGCCTTTCCATCGGACGCGACGGAGGAGGCGCGGAGAGCGCGCGTCTTTACAAGCGATTACAATTGACTCGAAGTCGGATCACAAGATTATTGGGCGTCAACGTCGTGGGTTTGGGTTTTAGAATATTCAGCATGGGATATTTGACAAGTGGGAATCCCGCTGTGAGTCGGCGGCTCTTGACGGTGCATGCAAGGAATGAACGAAGTTATTCAGTAGTCAGTCTCAAGCCAGGCTCATCACTCGAGTCTTGAGTCATCTATGGTCAGTGACCAAGAACGAACAAAGAGGACACTGCCTTTGTGCGTCTCGCGAGACTAGAGATATGGTTGGATCGTTGGTCGACCCCGGTGATAGATTGCTATTCAGACTCCGTTGGGGAAACTCATCGCTCTGTATGCGAGGGTTATGATACCTCGAGACGTCTCCGGAATCAACTGGAGTCAACGCCAGAGCTGTAGAGGCACTGGAAAACCAGATCGCAAATCAAGTCTTCAATATGAGCGGTCTGAGTCCTGGGGATCTGGAGAAGTTGCTGGTCGCGAGTCAGGGAGCCTTCAGAGGAATGAAGGACGACCAAGAAAACTGGTGCGAGCTCGTCAGATCTCGATTAAGATTTTCACATAAATCCGCTCCTCCCCACCGATGGGCAGACCCATGAGGGACTCAGACTTCGGTCATAAATCGGACCCTTCCAGGTTGACCTGGAGCAACAAAACAAACTGAACCCGATTCTCGAAGAAGAGGTGACGAGAAGCCTTCTACTTCGATGGAAAGCGAAGGACCTGAATGAAATCGAACTCTCGATCTAAGGGGTGGCAAAGTCGAATGTCTGGCGGGACACGGAAGAACGCTGAGAGAACCTGCGGGCCACATCTGAGCCCTAGTATTTCCGTGAATTCAGTTTTTTTCAGTGATCGAAGGGATTGAGATTTTTGACGGGAATACACAATTACCGTCCCATCGCAGTACTTCAAGTATTCCGCGAAAACTTCAATTATTTGACTCGAAATTGCATTGTGAAGAGATATATGGCACAGATAATATCCCGAGAAATTCCTAAGGATCGATCGCGGGCCACGGCAAAAATCTCGCGGGCTACTCGCGTCCCGCGGGACACGTCTTTGATACCCCTGGTCTAGACCAATGACTAGATCGAGGAGCAGAAGCCGTTCGCAACCGAGAAAAATGGAAGGGATAGCGACATACGGACTGCTTAGAAAGAGTCGAGGTAGCAATCTGTTTGCCTTCGCCGGAACACGGGAGCGACCGACGAGAAGCCCCATAGCCCTAGAGGGAAATACCGAAGGATCGACCCGCATTGTGTCAGATGTGGCAGGGACACCATTCCCCGCACTGTGACGGAAAATTACCCCTCACCACTCCGATATCGACGACGAAATGGCCAGGGCGTTGGGCTTCACCAAAGGAATACACGGAAATCTTGTGAGAATATTTCGACGACTTCTGGGAAAGATGTGGAATTGAAACCCGAAGATCTGCTGAGTAATCGCCCTGAATCAGGGTCGCATGTAACAAATGATCGTCAAGGATGATCGCCCAGTGGATTCATCATCGAGTTTGCATTGTAGGGGATTCACTCCTTTCGAGTGTCCGAGTTGCACGTGGCAATCGGTTGTCTATGTGAATGAATAACCTCGGTCCACTATACGACGAAGTCTAATCCTTCACAACCCTTCGATTGGCGCAGTCGACATCTCCTTGTCTCAAACGACTTCCTCCAAAGGTCCCTTGATGGAAAAGAATGTGGAGGCTCTCCGCCATCGAAGAGAGAGACACAAGTCGGGAAACGAATGGAGCCGTGGCTCTCGAGAATGCTTCAGCCTCGATCGGCACTTTCGAATACCATCTGAAGCGCGGGTTGACGTTCCAGCCGTGGTTCCCCAAGAACACAGCTAACAGACTTTCTGTGAGTCTGATGCGGAGCGACGTCAGCGGCCGTCGCGCGCTCGGGAAAAGTTAGCGCTGCTGCTGTTGTTGTTGCTGCTGCTGCTGCTGTTCGTGACGTCGTTCCCGTCGCTCCTCTGCCAGGAGCTCAAGGATTTGTTGTTGTCGTTGGTCTTGCTGCTGTATGTGTTGGTGAGGCTGCTGGAGTTGTGCTTGCTGCTGTTGTCGTGGTAGGGCCAGCGCCAGCTGCTGACAGTGCACCAGCAGAGAGCGAGCCATTTCTCGCCAGTGGTCCCGTTCGGTTTCCAGTTCCTGGATGCGCCGCTGCGAGGATGGAAATGTCCGTTTAAGAAGAGAGTAAGGCCGCGACTTGTCCTTTCGTTTTTGAGGCACTACATTTGGCAAATTGACAAGTTTCAATTGCCATGGTCAGAGATGCCCCGAATCATGTACAATCATCTCAAGAATATTTCCATCTGAATGTATCAATGAGATTGCAGAACTCGGACGAGAGACGGAGGAGGGACGAGACACCTGGCTTGACCAAGGAAGGGCTTTGATTTTTCCTGATTCCTTTTTGTCTTCGAACGGATTTGCGAACCCGGATAGCTTCTATGTGGACTAAGTTCGAGAAAGAGGAGGATGCGGCATCAGATGAGAAGGATTTGGGGCGGATTCGGCGCGAAGGACAGTAAGACGCCGGCCTCTCCGCGATCGAAATGAATACTCATCACGGTGACGAAAGTTTGATTCCGGTTCGGCAATGAGCCAAACCAAAGGTCGTGGGAAATTCATTCGAAGATCACAAAGGTCAATGAAGCCCATGGATGGCTCCACAACGTCCCCCGCCTTCGTTCCTCATAACTGACGTTATCCAGGGATCTCTGATAGATACGAATGATTCGGTTCGAACAAAGTTTCGGCTTCTACGAGGCTCTCTCGTCAAAACACGAGTGCATGATGATGCTCCCCTGAGAGAAGCATGTCCCAACAGGGAACTCAAAATTCGCTCGGTGAACAGAAATTGTTTCGTTTGTTCGGGAAGAAACTCACGAAAACCTCATCACTCTACAGATATTGAACGATCCTGACCTCCCCTCGCAATCGCTTCCCGATCATGCCGCGGTTGTGATTCGTTAGCCAATCGGTGCAGTTCGCGTTCACAGAATGAACCCGAACGAGAATGGACCCGTCGGAACCGGAGGAAAGACGCAGCGAAGGAGACATTTTTCAGTACCTTCCTCCCCATCAGGTATCCTTCCTCCCTCGGGATTTCCTCTCTCAGTCTTCATAGTGGCTCAGAACGCTTGTATTATTTAATTAATAATTATTTATCATCACCGCTTGTGAAACTCGTGAAAATATTTTGAACTCAGAGTTTCGTGAACGATGGATCAAACAACGAGATCGTTCCGAAGGACGGCGCTTCCATCGCATCGGAAGAGCTGGAGCCACGTTGATATCCTTTTGCGAAGAACTCTACAGCCTCGCAAACTCTTACTCCGATGGAATTCCACCCCACCAACGAGTCATACCGTCGAGGAATGAAACGGGAAGTTCTCAGGAGGAGTCTGACCATGTGGATCATGACAGTCCTGATTCGGGAGTCATGACGGCACATTACGAAGTCATCTGAGGATTTCGAGAGGTCTCTCATGGCCGGATGAGAGAGGACGTGAAAGATTACGTCAAGTCTTGCGTGGTGTGCCGGAAAAGAAGGCGAAACTCACTTCGAAAGCTGAGACCTTGTGTCTCAGATCAAATAATGATGATCCTCCAATGCACACGGTGCATTTGGACCTCCCGGGATAGTCGGAATAGAGCTGTACGGGGACCAAGAATCGTGCTTTCTCGTTCGCCGTCGATCGGAACTCGAGGTTTGCCATTGCTCGTTCTGGCCGAGAAATCGCAGTCGGTGATCAGTTTGTTGAAACAGGAAGTATTCGAGAACACCTGAGTTGCATCGGATCAAGCGAGAGTCCTCGGAAGCAAGAGAGTCGAGGATTGGGCAGCCGCCAGGGACCGCGAGACATCAAAATCGGTCTCATCATAACACGATAGAATGCTCGCCGAGTTTTGCCTCGTCGGCTGAAGTAACATATCTTCCGGATGATGAAAGATTAGGTATACGGAATCGGTTACGTTTGACGGAACGGAGGGAATCTACCGAAGGAGAACACGCGGCGAGGAAACCCCAGGAAAGATCTTCGATAAGAGGCATTCTCAGAAAATACCGAATTATGCAGCGGCAGACTAATAAGTCCTCGCGGAAGTGGGTGATACGGACAAGTTCTCCGGCCCCTAAGTCATTGTGGATATCCAATTCTTCAATGGAGTTCCGAAGAGGATATCCTAGGTGGACGATCGAGCGGTTCAGAGGGCTTGTCCATTGAAAATAGATTACATCTTCAGTCCCAGGAGGGACAACTCTTTCGGAGGGGTGAGTGGGAATCCCGCTGTGAGTCGGCGGCTCTTGACGGTGTATAAAAGGAATGAACGAAGTTATATTCAGTAGTCAGTCTCAAGCCAGGCTCATCACTTGAGTCTTGAGTCATCTATGGTCAGTACCCTCGAACGAACAAAGAGGACACTGCCTTTGTGCGTCTTGCGAGACTGAAGATATGGTTGGATCGTTGGTCGACCCTGGTGATAGGTTGCTATTCAGACTCCGTTGGGGACACTGATCGCTCTGTGTGCGAGGGACCTGAGAATTTCTTTAGGACGTCGGCAGGAGACGTCTCTGGAGTCAACGCCAGAGCTGCGGAGGCACTGGAAAACCAGATCGCAAATCAAGTCTTCAAGATGAGCGGTTTGACGCCTGGAGATCTGGAGAAGTTGCTGGTCGCGAGTCAGGGAGCCTTGAGAGGAATGAAAGACGACCAAGAAAACTGGTGCGAGCTCGCAGTCAGATCTCGAACCACTTCTAAGATTTTCACATAAATCCGCTCCTACCCACCGATGGGCAGACTCATGAGGGACTTGGACTTCGGTCATAAACCGGACCCTTCCAGGTTAACCTGGAGCAACAAAACAAACTGAACCCGATCCTCGAATAAGAGGTGCCGAGAAGCTCTTCACTTCGATGGAAAGCGAAGGACCTGCATGAAATCGAACTCTCGATCCAAGGGGTGGCGAAGTCGAATGTCTGGCGGGACACCGAAGAACGCTGAGAGAACCTGCGGGCCACATCTGAGCCCTAGTATTTCCGTGAATTCAGTTTTTTTCAGTGATCGAAGGGATTGAGATTTTTGACGGGAATACACAATTACCGTCCCATCGCAGTACTTCAAGTATTCCGCGAAAACTTCAATTATTTGACTCGAAATTGCATTGTGAAGAGATATATGGCACAGATACTATCCCGAGAAATTCCTAAGGATCGATCGCGGGCTACGAGAAAAGATCTCGCGGGCTACTCGTGTCCCGCGGGACACGTCTTTGACACCCCTGGTCTAGGCCAATGACTAGATCGAGGAGCGGTAGCCGTTCGCCACCGAGAAAAATGGAAGGGATAGCGACATACGGACTGCTTAGAAAGAGTCGAGGTAGCAATCTGTTTGCCTTCGCCGGAACAGGAGAGCGACCGACGAGGAGCCCCAGAGCCCCAGAGGGCAATCACTCCGATATCGACGACGAAATGGCCAGGGCGTTGGGCTTCACCGAAGGGATTCACGGAAATCTTGTGAGGATATGTAGACGACTTCTGGGAATGTTGCGAAATCGAAACCCGAAGATCTGCTGAGTAATCGCCCTGAAACAGGGTCGCATGTAGCACATGATCGACATGGATGATCGCCCGGCGGATTCATCATCGGATCTGCTTTGTAGGGGATTCACTCTTCTCGAGTGTCCGAATAGCACGTGGCAAGCGGCAATCGGTTGTCTATGTGAATGAGAAAAGAGTAACTTCGGTCCACTAAACGACGAAGCCTAAACCTTCTCGACCCTTCAAATGGCGCAGTCGACGTCTTCTTGTCTAAAACGACTTCCTCCGAAGATCCCTTGATGGAAAACATTGTGGAGGCTCTCCGCATGTTGGTCAGCGAAGAGAGAGACACAAGTCGAAAAACGAAAGGAGCCGCGGCTCTCGAATATGCTTCAGCCTCGATCGGCACTTTCGAATACGATCCGAAGAGCGGGTTGTCGTTCCAGCCGTGGTTCTCCAAGAACGAACACAGCTAACAGAAGTTACAGAACGCTCCGTCAAAACTCACCCTCATTTTGGAGATTTCACAACTCTCTCTTTTTATCACGCGCATGTTTCAGACTTGGACAATCTATTTCTCTCTCGGCGCGATCGCGTGCTCTGTACTCTTACCACAGTTATTCTCATTACGAGAAATTTAAAACTCATTCTGCTGTCTGGTATTTAGGTCTTGCACGTCTCCTCATGGAAACGTGCTCCGGTTACAAGGCATCTGCGGCTTCTCTCGTCTAAAGAGGAAACGAGGAGAAACACCAGAGATATCGCGATACAGTTCCAGCTCGGGTCCATTTGTATTCATTTGATTAAAGGGGAGCGGATCTCTGCAAGGTTTTCGTGGGCAGATCTCGAAAGGTACTCTCGAACACTTTTAGCGTACAGAACTACTCCTTTCTTTCATCGCTGCTGGCGGGTCGCCATCTCCCAGTTCCTGTATGTACAGGAACGAATGGAAGATTCTGATAAGCTCCTTCCGGCCTGAAAATGCCAGAAGCCTCTACGGGATTCGCGCGATCGCGCTAAATATCCAGCTCTATTCATTGTGGCTTCCCAGATAGCTCGAAAGTGCCCGTCGATCAGATGCTATCCAGTTTGGAGAATGATTTTGATGAGAATAACCGGATTCGCCGATTGGACTGCGGAACAGCTGAGGCGGCATATTCTGTGACTCCGGCTGATAAGTTGAGTTCATAAGCCGAGGGTCAGCTACGACAAGAGATTTTCCGTCGGGAAGTGATCTGGCTGACCTGTTCCCGATTTGTTGGGGGTGATGAAACTGTTCACATTACCTGATACGGTGTTCTCTTTCTGCGTCCGCGTCTTCCAGAGGAGGATGCCTGAGGCTCTCGGACGCTAGTGGACCGAACCAGGGCGGTAGAAGGCATCATGATATCAGCCGAGCCTGGAAATCGGAAAACAATGTATGAAATAAAGGGCTGGCGTGAAAAGGTTGACGCTGCCTATATGGTCGTTCAAACTCATATCTGCCACTGGATGAAGGAAAGTATTTTAAGGCAGGCGAAGAGTCGGATCCACGAATAAAACAAGAATACGGATAAAGATGAGCGGCCTACATTCGTGTTTGATGTTCCTCAAGTCGATTTCTATCCTATCGATGTTTCGATGGGATCCTGGGGCGCTGTGAGCTCCAAGATTAGGTGAGGCTTCCATTCTCGCTGCTGTCCTTGCCTGTCCCAACCTGCAAGAGTCACCGGTGATCAAAATTGAATCTCAACCCAGGCGAAGCTCGATCCAACATAGATATTTCTCCATCTGTTGGGCCACGAAGAGATGCCTGTGTGTTAGAGGCTGAGAGCTGCTCCGCTGAAATCGGTACCCGACGCGGCGCCAAAAGACTGTGAGATCATCGGTCCACGTCGCGGCACGGTGACGGGCAGTTCCTCCGGAGTCGCTCAAAATCTGAGCGTCGGCGAATAATGCATCGTTCTCGTATGCTCGCAACGCAGAATTCCCTCTATGAAGCTGTGCTATCGAGGAGACTCCGTGATCTTCTGAGTCTGCCATCGCGGAATATTCACAACGTATCCCGCTGAGCTCCTACACATATCGCCTCGGAATGACATGATTTGGCAAGTTTATCAACAAAATACATACTGTTCCACTCTGAATCGGATCCCGAAAGGGGATACCATGAAGTCGATATTTCGGGTGACCGAATTCGCCGCTTCTGATCGTAAGAAATTTGACTCACGATTATCCAGACGAACGGATCAACGTCCGAGCGAGCAAATGAATCATTAGAGGTTGGAGTACCGGGCGATAGTTTTGCATTCAATCCGCTCCAATCTGACCTGATAGCAGTCGACCTGGGGTCGACTGCTGCTCCGCTTGCTCCCAAGCCGAGACAGTTGCATCCTACATTCGTCCGCCTTGAAAGTGATGGACAATACCACTTTACAATGTCAACCAGCCTGAGCTACTCAGGGATGTATGTATGTATGTATGTATGTATGTATGTATGTATGTATGTATGTATGTATGTATGTATGTATGTATGTATGTATGTATGTATGTATGTATGTATGTATGTATGTATGTATGTATGTATGTATGTATGTATGTATGTATGTATGTATGTATGTATGTATGTATGTATGTATGTATGTATGTATGTATGTATGTATGTATGTATGTATGTATGTATGTATGTATGTATGTATGTATGTATGTATGTATGTATGTATGTATGTATGTATGTATGTATGTGACACTCAACTGATTGAGCTTGGATCCTCTCCAGTTACAAAACGAGATTTCCCTTCCTTTCTTCCACATTAGGTCGGAATCTCATTCCTACCTATTGGGAGAGTTCTTTCGGCTGCGCTGTCGCGCCGTCGAACTTGACCTGCATCTGAGCTGCCTGAGGAACGTGGAACAGAAACAGCTCGCATGCGATGACCTCAATAAGTCGATGAGTTCCAAGTGGAGAAGCCAAGCTCAACCAAGCTCAGCTTGAGAATCCCCCGGCTCCCCGACGGGCTCTACCTCCGCTTCGAGCCTGTCTTCTCGCCGAGAAGCCTCTCCCTCTTGAACTTCTTCCCCGTAAAAAAAACAGGTCGAAGGCGATCGACCCATAGAGATCGTACAAATATGCAGAGGGATTTTGAGCTCGCGGATTTTGCTCGCGTCAACCGCGCCCAACCCGGAGAAGTCGCGACGTGAGGGAGCCGGCTGAAGTTCGGCATCCAACGCGTCGGTCGGATGTATCGACGGGCTGCTGGACTTGAAGCCATGAACTTCGAGTCGCTCTACGAATCCAAGTATTCCTAAGAAGTCAAGCATCGTAACTCATCGATGGACTTGGGCCGTCTTCTCATGGGAAGTGCCTCCACCACAAGACACATCGTCGGCACCGATGTCGAGTTTTGATGGAAGGCCCTCGGCCCAAGCAGCGAATGAGCTTAGCCGATGGTGTTCGATTCATTGGTTCTCGAGAGTTCGGGCACGGAATGATATGCCCTTTTCACGGCGACAGGTGGTCGGGGCATTCCGCGATGCGTGGAGTCCCGCGGCGCCTGTCTCTCCCAGATTACAGTAGAAGAAGATTCCATCGCTCTCCTCTACGCTGACTTCCCCGTCTCTTTCCCTTCAACGTTCCAATAAAACAAAGGACCGCCTCAGAGACGATAGTTGAGCTCTCCTTCAATTTCTAGCACGGCATCGGAACCGCTCTCACCATGAGCTCTCCTATCTCATGCGGTCCGAAATCGACGGGCCTGCGAAATTGGCGGATATTTATCGCTTCTATCTGCATCTGCAGCGAGTCAAATGTGGCTCTTTGGTCCTCTGCTCGGCAGCCTTGATCCGATACGGTCTTACGAATACGAGAAAGGCTCAACTAGCCGAGGGAATTCTGCCGATCACTTTCAGAATAGAAACCAACTTCGACAGTATTTCGTAAGAAGCCTCCCGAAGCAGCCTCCCCAATCGATTCCATACGCGAGGCTTCGCCGAAACCGCTTCAATCAATAAAACCAGGCGGACTGCTGGAAGCAGCGTAATTCATGGGTTTCCACGCAGGGTCCGCCCTCGGGGTCCCCGTCCGCGAAGACTCGCGACGCTGAGCTCCCCGAGGACTTGACACTCAGACAGTGGATCCCTCTGAGATTCGGAGCAATTCAACTACCAATGGTAGTGACCGAAAATTTCGGACGTGGCGGGATCCGGCTTCAGGGTGACTGGCGGGCCGCGACGTCATTCAGTTTCGCTCCAAGCAAACAAGGATGGAGAATTAAAAATCCATTCGGCATCCCGTCGGCGAAGCCAGACGACAAGTCCGCTCTTAGAAGTAGCATGAGCCGCATGCTATATATTATTTCAAGGGAAGTCAAAATAATAATTATTATCTCCGACATATTGTAGGATCAAGGACCACAGCGGAATGAATGCAGCTGAGTTTACCATCTTTATTCTCGCCATCTATCTCGATCCAAAACCTCTGGATGCGCGTCCTTTGTTGAGACACCGAGATGATCCTGAACGATGCGACTTTTGCTCAAGGATTACATCAGGTGTCTCCACGATCCTTACGTTAGCAAGTTTGGTCGATCCGTGATTCATGACACTACTCTAGATCATATTGACCGTCGTCGTCCTTTTTGTACATATCTTACTGGTTGTATCCCTCCGTCTGGATATAGAAAATATAAGGCAGCGGTGTGATAAAATCTTACAAACGCTTACTCATCCGCCGTGGCGACCGGCTATCGCTCGGAAGAAGGAATCCAGGTCGTCTACCCGCTCTATGCCGAATTCTCGTCGACCGCACGACGTCATTCTTCCCTCCTTCTTTCCTTTTTTGGTTTTTTGCAAAAAGAATTCGCTCCCCAGGATTTCGGGAACTCCGATCGAGTGATCCTCGGACGACCACAACGTAGTCGTGCTGGTTCTGGACGTCTACTAAGACCCGGTAATAATTCCCGCTGTTATAATAATTAGCGCGGAACACACAACGTTCGTGATGCCCTCGAGGGATAATCCGGCCAGTTCCCGTCAGAGAGTTGAAGATTTTTTCTCCTTCTTCGAATGTAAAGAAATAATTCAGAGGAAAGACCATTTCCCCCTGTCGAAATCGCTCTCGAAAAAAAATTCGCGTCGTGTCAATCAGCACTGGCCTCGCGACGGATACTCATATCCGTGCACCGCACGATCGATAATCTCGTTCGGAGATCAATAGGAATCTATCGGAAGCACCTCTATTTCATTCCTCCCATAGTCACATCGTGCAAAACTTAATAAGCTTGGTGCGTAAAACTGATACTCCTCTCAGGTGGGCACTTCCAACAGTCTTCTCAGAAGCGAACAGGTGCCCCTTAAATATTCATCCTCTCGGCTTCTCCCCCGCCGCTCGTCGACCTCTTGGACACTTGTCGACGACATAACTAGGGTAGATAATGATGCGATCAAGCTTTGGGTACATGTGAACGGAATGCTATGGGTTTGGACCTTTGTCGGAAATGTTCGCCCCAATCGAAAGTACACACAAACATACACGTGAAGGATATCGAACACTTTTGTATCGGTCTGGACTTTTCCGTCGGTGGTGCGCTCCCTCGAATACAAATCCATAGGCACTTTGTTTGATTTTGGATCGCTGTCCTCCCTCAGAGCGGCGTCGAGTCGTGACACAGGATCTGACTCATCTTATAGGTCGGGAAGAAAGTCGACCATGCGCAGCTCCTCCACCTTGTCGGTCCCCATGCAGGGGGACACTTCTAGGGTCCCGATGAGCATTCGGAATCGATCGCCACCGGCATTCGCAGCCACATTCCCCGAACAACCGTCTCAAGTATTTACATTGAATCCGTTTTCGTCAGACCTCCCTGGATCCGCTGACCATCAGGACCACAGGATGATTACGCGTAACGATCGCGTCGCCGAATCGCAGTATTCCTCGCAGCTAACCGCATCATTGACGAGAACCTTGCCTAGAGCCCTTCATCGGGCTCGCATTCGCGCGAAGAGTACAACAGGTCTCCACCACTTCGTCAAATATGACGAATGTTCTCATCGCTGATCAAGCTGATGATTCGCGAGCCCACGGAGAGTCTTAATTTTTCTCCGATTTCCTGGGCGCTCGAACGAAGATTTCGCTCGAATTTTCCCGGGTTATGAGGAGCCCTGACACGTCCGTCCAAGGAACCGGATCAACTTCTCGAGGCACCGGCCAGCACAACTGTTGAATATCTAGGATTGGAGGACTTAAGTTTCAAGTTAATCGTTTTTCATTGGCGTTTATGGCTAGCGATCGATGAAGGCCGTGTTGGGAAACCATGTGTTGATGTAGTGAGGACTTCCTTCCGAATCTGCGGGGAGAAAAGACGAGCAATCAGTCACGCTAAACGATCCTCCTCCGAATCATCATCTTTGTGTGATCAAAGCGTCTGACAAAGCGAAGTGGTCGAGGCTCCGGGATCCCAGACATCAGTAGTAGCCTCTTTGGGCTCCATCGATTCGCACAAGGGGTGCATATTATTCAATACATCGATAACTTCCTAGCATATGAGCTGGCTACAGCAGAAAGCTTTCCGCGACTTAACTCAACGGCTTAAGACCAGCTGGACTATTCTGAGCGTGGGTCACGATTCTCACGAACTCAAGCAGACTCTTCTACCGAACACGCTTGGGGCCGCTCGGATAGAATTTGCACGATTTTTTTCTCCGCTTGCCTTCCGGTGGCCGCAAGCAGGATATTTACAAAAACATATTCCGATTTGGGGGCGCGCAAATGTTTTGAGTTCTTGGAGCATCTGGAACCTCGGTGGCAGGCATCAGCTTGCCCCTGACGGATCCATCGGGCTTCCGCCTCAACGGAGTATTGCGGGATAGAACCGTTGTTCCCATGCTTGTCGTAGATCCCATTCCGAGTTTGCATCGACGAGCTTCTCGGCATTCGATCTGTCATTGAGTTTATTGGAAGAGTTTCCTTCTCCACTCACCCTCTCTGGCAAACTGTGCACACAAATGATTTGCTATGGTCGATGATATGTTCTTTAATCCGATATTTGGTCTTGGCAGAGTAGTCACACAATGGACACTTGAAGGGTCTTTCAGAGTTTGGTCTTTCCTCAGTCTGCACGAGGGACATGTACAGCGAAACGGGTACGAATCCGTTACTGTTCCCGTTCCCGCCTGAAACACGCAGAGCAAGATTCAAGTTAAGCGTGGGTTTTTCGACGAATTCGGTGGGGGCTTCAATATACAGCCTATCTCCACTGGCTCCGTCTCTAGCTCTTCGCAAACGATTTCAAGAATCGAGAGCACAGGCGAAAAACACAAACGAGTCACTTTATTCATATGGAAGGCCGCGAACGGAGAACATTATAAATTGATCGCATAGGTGGATCCAGGTTCGGGAAGTCCCCGAGCGTCTAGTCGGTCTGCAATGAAGAACTTCCATCTAGTAAAAGTGATCCATGCATCAGACAATATTGCGAGTCCTGCCCCGGATTTTTTTCTCCTTTCCACAATTATCGAATCGTCATCGCATGGAAGCTATCAAACATCAATCATGCCACCTCGAAGACCCCCAGACGACACTATTCCGAAGTCAAACAAACGAAGCAACTGAGCGGAGGAGGCGTATACGCGAGTACTTCAACGACTGGCCAACTACGGTACATCTTTTAGGATGCCCGTTGCGGGAAATCCTCGTCCCCAATGGGTCCCCAACGCTCGCGAGCATCGTCAAACGATCGTGGAATGCGGAGTGAAGCAAGCGCGAGGTACACTCGAGGAGCCTCGAACCGACAGGATATCACCTGGAGCACCTTGTGTCAAAGCGTCTGGAAACAATAGCATTCGAGAAGCACTCCGCGCACATAAAACTCCCGCCACCACGAACTCTGATCGAGCGAAAACCGAGGCGCAAATCGTTCGAGAACAGAGCGCCACATTCAGCGTGTCCGTCTTCCGGTGAGAAGAGCTCCCGCAACGGCCTTTCTCAACCGTTGTTTCTCTGCACACCGTTGCGCGAACCAGTTGTTGTTGTCGTGACGACAGAGTCGAGCCGCAGCACAGGTTCACGATATCCTTAGAGAACGTTCTCCGAGCTGGCAAGATTGTCACCATCGCATCGTGATCCCAACGCCGTCAGGAACGATCTGGCAGAGTGTACGAGACCGGCGGGGAGTCCGATCTGCGTAACGTGCGAAACAGCGCAAGATTTGAAACGCGCGGCGCTCTAGCGCATCGCCGATCGCGGCACTCGCGACAAGCGATTGAATCTTCGTCCAGAGGCTTGACTTTAATGTTTTTGAGCGAACTGCTTTCGGGACCGAACGAATCGCAACGTGCGGGACGCGGACAGAGCGGCGCGGTACGCGATCATCATCCATCACGCACAAGATGGCGGAGCCTAAACAACAGGAACGGGCGAGCCAACGAGTGAGCAGCGAACGAGGCAGTCCGCTACCGCCGGAGGAAGGACGGACACACGGACCGACCGAGCGACCGACAGACCGACGCACGATCCTCTTGGCTGGCGGGCACTCTGGCGCGCTTGTCGCCGCCGCCGCCATCGCCGCCTCTCACGCAGACATGCAACTTCTCGGAACATGGGTTCGCCGCGCTGTTCTTCGGCACTACGTCGGGAGCTTTAGCTTCAAAGTACAAATGAAATGATTGGAAATGAAAAGACTGCGGGAATCGGCAGATATTCAGTCCAGGAGCCGAGCGCGAGTAGACCCGTGATTCGATCCCTACGGTTGTTTGCTGGATTCTGCGAACGGTTTCGCGTTCCGCTGAGAGAGCGTTCCCTTTCACGTATTCGTGGGTTTAAAAATCCGTAGAGAGACGGAGGGGGGTTAAAATTCGAGAAAGCGAAATAATGTCGGTGCCAGAGCGGCACGATGATGGTGGTGATCTCTGCTGTGTCTCCGGACGCCGTAGGGCGGTTCCTCCCTCTGCTCCGCGATCCCGATGCCTCGGCCCCTCTGGGCCGGGAGAAGATGAATGGAGGATTGCTGGCCTTGTTCTCGATCAGACCAAGAATCTCCCGTTGTCGGGAGAGAATATAAGACGAGCTTCGGGTGTTTTACTTTGTCTCACAGCATTGCTCACCAATCGTGAAATATCGTGACCGAAACTGGTATGCCTTTTCATTCTTCCAGGCGGAATTCTTCTGGCAGCCCGTGGTCAACGGCAGCGGGTATGCGGTCTTCGATCGATGGCTGGGCAATAAACGCGAAAGAGCTCGAGGACGGAGTCCCACCATTCTGATCTCGGGGAGCGCCACATGGACTCTCAAGCAGAGTAATGCTAGTCTCGACGCCCTAGACGAATACCGTCGAAATGTATCCGGCGTGGCAGGTCTTATGGATAAACTCACCAAGCTTGGAACGCAGGTAAATCCGTCTAGAAGTCCTCATGCCTCCGAGGTCCCCGTGCTGTCAGCTGGTGAGGCGCTCGGGCTTCGCAATGTAATGCAGGTCACTGAGTGAGATGGCAAAACGTCGATTAGGTCTTAGATCCGCAACCCTTTAATTGAGCCGGCCCATCTAATAAAATTCTCACTCGTCAGAGGGATTCCCCCCTCTCAACGAGTTGAGCCAAAATCGCTTGACGTCAAATGTACACGAAAAGGTTTCGTGTTCAAATCGGTTTTATGACATTGCATGGAGATGATACATTTCTAGCGGGGAAACGGGATAGCGGGGAAACGGGATAGCGGGGAAACGGGATAGCGGGGAAACGGGATAGCGGGGAAACGGGATAGCGGGGAAACGGGATAGCGGGGAA
>NW_003805429.1:19965-21110 GCF_000255335.2 Galendromus occidentalis
TCGCACATACCATTTCTCGAATGTGTGTCCAGTATCTTCATTGTACGAAAATTTTGGGATCCTGGTGTTCAGATGTTCCATTACCGAATGCGCTGAGGTGGGTGTTGATTTCGCCGCTTTGAGGGCTTGGGCTACCGCTTGCCCGATAAGCTCCTGCACTTGTTCTGGTGAGAAACTCATCTTGAAGTGAGTTCGGAAGTTTCTTCGTCGCCAACTGTTGTGGTGTAAAGCGGTAGGTATTGGAACATCAAGGAAGACACCGTCGAGTTCACCTGGTTAATACTCAGCTCGTACTTGGCTCGTACTTTGCTCATACTTGTTTATTCTGGGATCGGTGGCTCCTTTTATAGTTCTCTAGAGCAAGGGCCACTTTTAACCTTGACATCTCGATATCCGCTATGCTGACTCAGAATCGTTGTAATCTGGTTAGCAGTTTTCCAGTCTACGCGTTAGGCTGGAAAGCCGACCGCGACATGCTCGGAGAGCTCAGACTCTCGAGCCGAGTTCAAGACGGCGAGAGATTGGAATCCCGGCGAATCGAGGTGCGGTCGGTCGGTTATTCCGGAAAGGATCTGTGCCCTCCCTGGGGACGACAACCCGAAGTTCATTCAGCGTGCGCCCGAGAGGAGAAGCGGGTAGCGTGGGCGAACTAGGTCCAACTTCATAATCCGAAGCTCGCTCCTGACAGTCGCAGACGCGCTCTTCAGTCCCCCTGCTCGAAACCGCTCGACATTTCAGTCAGCAGGAAATTGAAGCTCCGTCTTTTTGGAGGCCGTATCAAGTTTGTTGGATGAGGTCGTATCAATCTCTCAGTATGTTGTGGCCGCAGGGTAGGAGACGTTCCACCATAGCGACGACCACTTCAAGTTGACCTCCGTGTATTCATCAAGGGAACGGGACATTCAGACCTGTGATATCGTACATTGGCTTGCACTACTGTTATTAGACTATCCCGTTGCTCATCTGGAGCTAGGATCTTTCTCAATATACGTAGGGAACCCTCGCGGGGAGACGGAGAAGCGGGGAAACGGGATAGCGGGGAAACGGGATAGCGGGGAAACGGGATAGCGGGGAAACGGGATAGGCGGGGAAACGGGATAGCGGGGAAACGGGATAGGCGGGGAAACGGATAGGCGGGGAAACGG
>NW_003805429.1:21454-66895 GCF_000255335.2 Galendromus occidentalis
GGGCACCTTATACATGACTACTCCTTGGAATTCACTCTGAGGGAACTAACACTGTGCTTTTCGATTACTTCGGCCAGTCGATGAACCCGCTGCGGAATGGAGCATGCACCGCCAGCAAGTCTTCAAAGGAGCGACACAGGGTGGTTGACATTGAAAAGTAATATTGCCCATCCCGTCTTAGGTGATGAAATGGAGGATGCTACTGTCTTGATTGTGGAAGATCGGTACCCTATGTATTCCGATTGGAGTACCAGAATCGAAATGGAAGCCGGAGAGCAAACAGAGCAACAGTCGACCCCAGGATATCAGGACAGATTGACGCGGATAGAATGCGAAAATACCGCCCGATATTCCAACCACAAATGATTCATTTGCTCGCTCGGACATCCTTATTTTTCGACCGATGCCATGATCTCTACGGAGTCCTGGAGCACCCGATCGGCTGTCCAGCTCTCTCACTCACACTCTCGGTGCAGGACATCTGGGCCAAAACCAACTGGGCCAAAATCGAACTGATCGAAAATTCGCAAAGTTTTGGAGGGATAAAAGGATAAGATGAACCTCTTATCAGGGTCATCATCGAGACAGTCACAAATAAGAATTGTCTCTACCTAAATTGAAGACTCGGAGTAGAATTGGATGCGTCGCTTAGGCGTAAGGCACTATTCTGTGCACTATTCTCGCCGCTCTTTTCTTTTTGGCTTCTTATTATGGTTCTTCTCAAAACTCGCGATCCAGATTTATTTTGGAATAGTACCGACGACCTTGTCGGTACATCTCCGCGACATAACCGAAACTATGCATCCATGAGGAATGTGCGATACCTCGGAGGTATTCTACGTGGAGAAGAAACCTTGACTCGATGAACGACTTCAAGCATTCGCTCGTCGGCTTTCATGTATTTCTTCCTTTTTCTGGCACCCGAAGAACCAGCCACGAATGATTCAACTTGGAGATTACGACCTTTCTGAACGGTCTTGAGCCCGTCGATAAACTTCCACAGCGTCGGATGCTGTATCCCGAATTCTAAGGGGAGTCGAGTCGTCGGTGAGCCGCTTCGGCGCAGTTATTCGTACGCGCTCCCCCATCGAGCGTTTTTTGGTTAAGCGACCACATCTCGACCAGAAGGTGAGGTGCTCTCCGATCCGGAGAACCGTCTTGGCGGGTCCTGTTCAAGCGTCCGATATGGACGTCCTCAAAATAACTTAGCACAAGCCCGGCGAAATCTCAGAGACTGCGTTATCTAATCCTGCCAGCGGAACGAAAGCCAGGGCAGCCATCATCCGAGTCATTAGCGCAAAGTCATCGTCCGTATTGTAGCGACTCCAGAGACCTCGCTCGCGACACGGAGCTTGATGTTTCTGACAAAATGGAAGGAACATCCGTGAATGCGGGTCTCCGATGAGGATCCATCATAGCTCGCTCGAGGTCCATGACGACGCTCTAAGGATCGAGGGCAGGCCAAGCCTCCTTCAACAGATTCAGCATCCGGGTGTACGATTCGGCTGCTTTGTCCGGGAGCAAGGCGTGAACTACAGGCACAACGCACTCCAGCCGCTCAGCGAGGACTACGAACACCTGAGCGATCAAATCATGTGTTTTTACGAAGTAGCCGAGGAATGTCAGGATAGCTCACTGGAATATTTGGGAATGGACTGATGAGGACCTGCGAGAGCTGTTGCGGCGCGAGACTGAAGGTGCCGTCGACGTCGATCGAGCCGCGACAGTCAGGATTCGCTGGCGCAACGGATCGTGCGCTACGATGTCGGTTGATCATCCGAGCAATCGTACGAGGTTGGGTCATACGTCCGAGAGTAGCCGACATTGTTGGCAACAGACTCGTGTTGACCAACGAAGACGGGGGTTCATTAGTTTCTTCGCAACGCCGTTTGATCGCCGTAGTCAACCTGGCGACCTCTACGCCCGAAGGATCTGGCGGATCTGAACGCCCACCGTCCGGACGACTTCACCCGTAGAGATCAATGTTTAAGCTTTGGCCTTGCAGACAATCGACGCGGTTTTATACATGCAGCGCCAAGACCGTAGACGTGCGCTAATTCACTGTTGCCTCCCTGACTGGTTGTTCCGAAACTCGACGCCATGACTGATGGGACTAATCTTGAGAGTAGGAAAGAAAGAGACCGTCTTCGAGATTCAGCGATACACGGGTTTATTCCACGAATGGGAATGCATCCCTCGACGCACTCAGAATAACTTCTTGACCATACACGTAAATCACTAGCTTGAGACAATCTCCTTGGTTGAGCACTGACGAGTTCCTCTCCACAAATTTGATTTTGAATCGAGAGTGCGGCTTAACAGTAGAGAGGAACGTCGGACCCTTGTGCATCCATGTCGAGTCGATGACGTTCCCTGTCTGCTGCTGTTGCTGGGCAACAATGTTAAGCAGTTCTTGTTGCTGCTGATGATGCTGCTCTTGCTGCTGAGCAACAAGATTGAGCAGCTGCTCTTCTCTTTGGAGCAGCCGCTCTTTCTCCGCTTCTAGCTGCTCGATACGGCGCTGCAAGAATGGAAATGTCCGTTTAAGAAGGGACTAAGGCCGCGACTTGTCATTTCGTTCTTAAGGCACTACATTCGGCGAGTTGACAAGCTTCAATTACCATGGACGTAGATGCCCCAAATCATGTACAATCATCTCAAGAATATTTCCATCTGAATGTATCAATGCGATTGCAGAACTCAGACGGGAGACGGAAGGGGGACAAGACACCTGGCTTGACCAAGGAAGAGCTTTGATTTTTCCTGATTCCTTTTTGTCTTCGAACGGATTGGCGAGCCCGGATAGCTTATATGTGGATCAAGTTCGAGAAAGAGGAGGATTCGGCATCAGATGAGACAGAGCTGGGGCGAATTCGGCGCGCAGGAAAGTAAGACGCCGGCCGCTCCGCGATCGAAATGAATACTCATCACGGTGACGAAAGTTTGATTCCGGTTCGGCAATGAGCCAAACCAAAGGTCGTGGGAAATTCATTCGAAGATCACAAAGGTCAATGAAGCCCAGAGATGGATGGCTCCACAACGTCCCGGTTCGAGCAACGTTTCGGCTTCTACGAGGCTCTCTCGTCAAACTACGAGTGCATGATGATGCTCCCCTGAGAGAAGCATGTCCCAACAGGGAACTTGAGATTCGTTCGGTTAACGATAATTGTTTCGTTTGTTTGGGAAGAAACTTACGAAAACCTCACCGCTATACAGATATTGAACGACCCTGACCTCCCCTCGCAATCGCTTCCCCGATCATGCCGCGGTTGTGATTCGTGAGCCAATCGGTGCAGTTCACGTTCACAGAATGAACCTGAACGGGAATGGAGCCGTCGGAGCCGGAGGAAAGACGCAGCGAAGGATACATTTTTCAGTTCCTTCCTCCCCATTAGGTATCCTTCCTCCCTCGGGATTTCCTCTCTCAGTCTTCATAGTGGCTCAGAACGCTTGTATAATATAAATGATAATTATTTCTCATCGCCGCTTGTGAAGCTTGTGAGAATATTTTGACCTCCGCGAGAAGATTGGACGTTATTGTCAATTTCAAAGTGACGTTCGAATTTAATGTTAGAATCGATGAGTCATCGAGTGAAAACATACTTGTTGGTTCAAGACGGACCTCCTCCAATAAAAGAAAGGTCAAATTGGAGCAGAAGGATCGATCTCGAGTGGAAGCTATGCTACCGAATGATTCATTCATCTCCATGAAACATGGAGCTCACTTTCGATGATGAATTCTCATGCTTAGGGATTAACCCTCGTCCCTACATTTGGACCTGAGCTTGAACTGTCATCGGTGACGGAAGAGTCACCGGAGATCGGTAATGTCTCCACCGTGGTCGTGGACTGGAAACTCTCTTTAGACAGAACGAGAACGCTGCACTAGTCAAGCGGCCCTCGAACTTCCAATCACACCTTGATCACCAAGCATTAACAGCCCATTCTGATCCAGAAATAATCGCGAGCTATCGACTTGCCGTTTTTGACGTTGAACAGAGGTCTCGCAATGAATTCTTGGAGGCATGTTGTCGTCGTTCGGGTATCTTTTGACCACGCATCCGTACACTCCATCCCTGCCCATCGACATTCCCCAACTCTCACCGATTGTCTAAATTACGCCGTCAGGACAATGGTCTCCTCTTCCCCGCTTTCCACAAGGAATAGCTTACTAGATTGAATATCGACCGTAAGGGATCCGTGGAGCCGTCTGTCGACAACATCGCCGTCTCGCGATTCCCGGAGCCATCTCCTTCTGGCGAAATCACGCGCACTCAAGTCCGATCTCGCCACAAGCTCGTCGACGAAGTCTTCATCGAGGCTCGAAAGATAATCATTTCGAGAATGTCTGTGTATGCCTCGATTATGAGGTTCTCACAGACCGTATCGACGGGAGTACCTTGCCCCCGTCTCCGAAGATTTCTTCCGCACGGTAATCTACAATACTAACCTTAAAACGGGGATCGATCCCCGAAGAGCCCTGTGAGATCCGGAGGGAAAATCCCTCCGTCCTCACCGGGCTGCTGTTGTTCTTGTTGCAGCTGCTGCTGCAGCTCTTGGTTCTGCTGCTGCAGCTTGTGGTTCTGCTGCTGCTGCTCTTCATGCAGCTGTTGTTGCTGCCTGTCGATAAAGTTGAGCAGCTGCTGCAGCTGCTGCAGCTGCGATTCAGCAGATGCTGCTGCTGAGATTCCAACTGGTCAATTCTTCGCTGCAAGGATGGAAACGTCCGTTTAAGAAGGGACTAAGGCCGCGACTTGTCATTTCGTTCTTGAGGCACTACATCCGGCGAATTGACAAGCTTCAATTGCCATGGACGTAGATGCCCCAAATCATGCTCAATGTACAATCATCTCAAGAATATTTCCATCTGAATGTATCAACGCGATTGCAGAACTCAGACGGGAGACGGAGCAGGGACAAGACACCTGGATTGACCAAGGGAGAGCTTTGATTTTTCCTGATTCCTTTTTGTCTTCGAACGGATTGGCGAACCCGGATAGCTCCTACGTGGATTATGTTCGAGGAAGAGGAGGGTTCGGCTTCAGATGGGACGGAGCTGGGGCGAATTCGGCGCGCAGGACAGTAAGGCGCCGGCCGCTTCGCGAGCGAAATGAATACTCATCACGGTGACGAAAGTTTGATTCCGTTTCGGCAATGAGCCAATCCAAAGGTCGTGGGAAATTCATTCGAAGATCACAAAGGTCAATGAAGCCCAAAGATGGATGGCTCCACGACGTCCCCCGCCTTCGTTACTCATTATTATCATGACGTTATCCAGGGATTTCTGATAGATACGGGTCCTTGTGAAGAGGTATATGGCACAGATAATATCCCGAGTAATTCCTAGGGATCGATCGCGAGCCACGGGAAAAAATCTCGCGGGCTACTCGTGTCCCGCGGGACACGTCTTTGACACCCCTGGTCTAGGCCAATGACTAGATCGAGGAGCAGAAGCCGTTCGCCACCGAAAAAAATTGAAGGGATAGCGACATACGGACTGCTTGGAAAGAGTCGAGGTAGACACCTGTTTGCCTTCGCCGACAGGACAGCGACAGGAGAGCATTGTATTGTAGGGGATTCACTCCTCTCGAGTGTCCGAGTTACACGTGGCAATCGGTTGTCTATGTAAATGAGAGATGGCCATCGAAGACAGAGACACAAGTCGGGAAACGGATGGAGCCGTGGCTCTCGAGAATGCTTCAGCCTCGATCGGCACTTTCGAATACGATCCGAAGAGCGGGTTGACGTTCCAGCCGTGGTTCTCCGATAACGAACACAGCTTACAGACTCTCTGTGAGTATGATGCGGAGCGACGTCAGCTCCCAGTCGCGCGCTCGGTAAAAGTTAGTACACGCAGCTCCGTGGGAGAACCTCACCGAATGAGCCCGAAAGTCTGGAGTATGCTGCACTAGTCATCACACTGAAAGACATGTTCGCCGTTTCAAAGTCTCTGTTCTGTCGTGGGTCTGAAACGTTGCTTCGAGATCGCCACACTCGCGGGGAAACCGCAGAACAGATCGCAAGTAACGCTATTTTGGGAGCGGATGGGTTGAGTTCTTTCTAATTGGACTCCCTTTGAATTTTCATCATGCTTCCTTCTGTTGGTCATGGTGAGATATGAGAACGGTACAAGCGATGCTGAAGTCAAGTACAGTGCGACGAGGGAGAAGCCAACTCCGACCGTTTCCGCCACCTCGCTGAGAGAGCCAGTGAAGAGTTCTCAAGCCACCGGTCGCCAGTCATTCAAGGAGCAAGCGTCTTGCGCTGTGCGTTTGCCGAAAACTCGTGCGGTCGAATACCGTCTGCATCAACAAGGTGCTCACAACTTCGCAACTTTCTGAGGGTCACCCATCGGATTCCGCGCAAATTCTGGGGCTGACATCTCTACCATTGGGATTCAGACTTGGAGGTCTCTCGGGTGCTTGGCGCTCACTGAGTTCGGAAGCGAATGCACTTCTGTCGATGGTGATGATATCATGCTCATGGGCTATTCCATGGCGAAATCCACTCACAACGGAAATACCATCCAAGATTCTCTACTCGTTCTCATGGGGAGCGAATTGAGCCTGTTCTGCGGTCGCTTGCTGATACAGCTCGGCTTAGAGGTCTGGAAAGTCGAGAATTCACAGACGTGGGTCTCGTCGGCTCGACTTCTCAACAGACTTCGAGTCGGGGATCGGGCTCTGTAAAGAAACCTAGAGGCTTCTCACGGCTTTGCGCCGATTATTCCACCGGATTCGATGAAGCTCTCGTGGATATCTACCATCCGCTTCCTGATACGGAGGGAGTCATGACCAAGTTCTCCGGAAAGTCTTCCCAAAATTGGATGTGGCCGAAGCCTACTCGAAATCGTTACTACACTGGGTGGCTACTGAATCGAGAAGAGACCGTATTAGGCTTAACGGGTTCAGTCGCCAGGAAGCTGAGCAGCAGAGAACTTGGACGATTCCAGATACAGCTTCCTGAACCTTGACTCCCTTGGGCGGCAAGGTTTGAGGATTTCCCCCCGACCGCGAAATTTCCGAAACCATCCCGTTAACCTAGACCGTGATTATGACTCGAGAAGTTACAGAACGCTCCGTCAAAACTCACCTTCATTGTGGTTGTGATCACAACTCTCTCTTTTTATCACGTGCATGTTTTGGACTTGGACAATCGCTCTGTCTCTCGGCGCGATCGCGCGCTCTGCACTCTCATCACAGTTATTCTCGTTCCCAGAAATTTAAAACTCATTCTGCTGTCTGGTATTTAGATCTTGCACGTCTCCTCATGAAAACGTGCTCGGGTTGCAAGACATCTGCAGCTTCTCTCGTCTAAGGAAGAAATGAAGAGAAACACCAGAGACATCACGATACAGCGACGAGAGGTGGGGCCGAGATCGCAATGCATTCTACGCGTACATACCTCGCAGGGGAGAACGAGGCAGTAATGCTGAAAATCGACTTCAAGAATGCGTTCAACAGCCGAGACACGATGCTCAGAGAGGTGCATGAGAGATTCCCCGAGCTCTACCCTATGGTCTCCCAGTCCTATGGTTAAGCAACTCAGATCACATTCGGAAGTTCCGTCATCCAGTCACAGACTGGATGCCAGACGGGCGATGTCTTTTCTCCGCTCCTGTTCTGCCTGACGGTTCACCAGACGCTGTCCTCTCTTCAGAGTGAAGTAGCGCTTGGATATCTCGACGATTTCGTTCTGATCAGTCAAGACGCACAGACGATAATTGACGATGTTCGCCGCATACAACAAGATTTTGCCGTACACGGTCTTTCGATACAATCAGCCAAGTGCGAAGTGTTCGTCCAGGGAGCCTCCGCCGACACTCGAGCCAATGTACATCGCCTGGTCTCCGACTGCCTTCCTGAATGTCGCTTGCTATCTTTTGAGGGGGATGTTGAACTCTTAGGAGCTCCCGTATTCGAATCCGGACTCCCAAGGGCGCTGAGGAGCAAATCCCAAGCATATGAGATCATTTCCCGGCGACTGGCTTATGTTGGCAGTCATGTAGCGACGTACATCCTGCAACGATCGGCCGGCGTACCCAGACTGACCTACTACCTAATGCGCGCAAGTCCAGCCGTCAAGGCTAAGGAGGATCTCCTGCGCATTGACGGCCAGTTTGCAGCAGCCTTCGAGAGCATCCTGAAAATTTCCTTATCAGGGGATGCTCTCACTCAGCTAAGTCTCCCCGCCCTCTCAGGCGGTATGGGCATCCCGACTCCATCGGACATCCCACTGGCTGCCCTTGCTGCCTCCTGTCACGCGGCCACGTTCGACGTTTGTGACGTTCCCAATGACCCGTCAAGACACCTCATGGACCTCGTGACGAAGGAATTCTCTACTCGATTCGGTTCGTCACCCTCCGAAGACGATCGCCACCAGCAACACAAGTGGACGAGGATCGCGAATGAGCCCGTTCTTTCGGAACTCTGCTCGCGATTGTCCGGATCGGAGGTTGATGCAATTCGATTCTCCCACGCGTCTCTTCCTGAGTCGGGATGGTGGCTTCAAGCTCTGCCCTCAAGGAACATAGGGACCCTGCTATCAGACAGAGATTTCATCTTCGCCGCTGGTCTCAGACTCGGCCTGCCCCTGATCGTCGAAGATCCTTGCCCGTGCGGCACGGCGCTAGATCGCCGAGGCCTCCATCGTCTCAGCTGTAACTCTCTGGGATCCGGCAGAATAGCCCGCCATGGAGCAGTAAATGACGTGCTGTCCCGAGCGCTACAGCAGGCTGGTGTCACAAACTCCAAAGAGCCCCGAATGACCAGTTGCGTCCGGACGGTATAACCCACGAGCCATGGTTTCGGGGTCGATAGCTGATTTGGGACGTGTAGATTCGAGACGCCCACGCCGCTTCTTATCGGCGGATTTCCCGAAACGCTAGGGCTGTGGTAGCAAGAGGAGAGGCCGACAAGAAAACCAAGAATGAGACGTTGCTTGGCGAGTACAGTCTAGCTCCGTTCGTAATCGATACCGCGGGAGTCGGAGGTGAAGATGCTTTGAAGCTGTTGAGGGAAATTGGCAAACGTATAGTCGCTAGGGGGGGAGATAAGCGGGCGGCGTCGTTCTTCCGCCAGCGCATTGCAATAGAGGTTCAACGCGGCAACGCGAGGATGATCACGGGCGGACTGGCCCAAAGTGTTGCCCTCAGCGAGCTCACACTCCTGAGTGGCTGATTATTATTTGTTAGAACATTCCCTGTTTTCTTGTGAAATTCCCTACAATAAGAAGAAATCCTACCATCCACGGCGGTTCACGGCCTCACGATTCAACCCGCCAAGTGCGAACTCTTCGTTCAGGGCACTTCTGCGGTCGAGCTGCATAGCCTACCTGGCTGCCGTCTGCTCCCTGACAAGAGCCATGTATAGAGATCCCCTCTCGACCGCGGGGGCACACGCATTTCTCGGCTCAGTTTCACTTGTATTCCTGGTAATCCTGGTTGTGAAGCTCCCGGAAACAAAAGGGAGATCCTTAGCCGAAATCGAAAGCTATTTCGTGAAATTGAGGAGAGTGGATCAAAGCGTAAAGAGCTCGATAGGTTATCCGGCAAGCGACGTATCAACGTAAGGATTCCACGAACTAATGGCGCGGAGTCAACCCTCGAGAAGTTGGCAAGCCACGAGCTGCGGAAAATCGCAGCTCTCTGTAAACGATGGGATTCGTAGAAATCATTGAGCCGATGCGCGACATCAACGTACATCTGAAACACAGATTGTCTAGGGTTCTTCTGCTGTATCGCCTAAGCCTGCCAGGTGCTCACGGTTGATAATAATGATTAGAGATGACAATGCGACATACGTTCCCCGAGAGGATATGAGGTGTTTTCGGGAAGAAACACCCGGAGAAATGTCCCTATTTTCGAGAGATTGAAGTGAGGTCGTCTGAATCTCGCTTGTTGAACGACCGCTTCGCGAGACATTAATCTAATAGAGGTAGGATAAGGAATGCCATGATCTCTGAAGCAATAAAAAGTCAATGCATAACTCAGAGCACAGTTGGACCCTTGAGCGAGGATTCAAATTGGCAACCATGGCCCGCAGTTTCTCATTCTTGACATTCTTGATGAACATGAGAAAACAAGCTCAGAGCATTTCCGCGATCAACATTGCCGGCCCTGTCAGCCCGGCCTTAGCGCTTCCCGATGATGTCTCACAGTTCTTTTGAGGGGAAAGTGAGTGCGCTGATTCCTCGAGCCATTCAGCCCCTGACTTGCGCCATGACCGGAGACCCGATGCGAGTTAGGTGAGAGTGAACATGAGCGAACCCGATAGGTTGATACCCATGGACAAAGGATGAATTTCCATAAAAAGGCTACCCACGGATCTTCTAGCTCCACACATAATATTACTAACACTCAGGGAGACTTATCGATGAATGTGCGGGCAAGAAAAATCTGTCGTGATCTGTCTACGTCCGTTGATCTTGAGGAGCGTTTCTGATCTAGAAACGTACTCCTGCTCTGGTCCATGATCGCTCTGAGATCTCGAATGAAACTGGATCAGAGAGTCGAAATTCTCGGTTTGACCCACCTGTGGTACCGTAATCCTTTCGATCTGAGTAGTTATACTATTCGGCGGGACACGGATTCGAAGCTCAGCTGCTTGAGCTTAGATTCGTTCCCGATCCGCGATCTCCATCTTGAGATTCGCATGCTCATGAAGTGACCAGGTGTCTGGCTAAAGACGACGTCCGATCGAAAGAGGAAGTTTATTCTATCGTTCAATCTAGAATCTGTGCCATCACGGCCCATTAACGCGTCTCCTTCGCGTTCATAGGCCCACCGATCCTTGCAAAGGAAACGTAAATGTGAATGAGTGAGTCCAAACGACAGGATCGTGCGACAAATAGTGATTTCTGGATGCCAGTTGCCGGGTTCTTCCGGTGCCCTCTCTCGTCGGCATGGGCATACCCTATATCTACATTCAGTCGCACGAGATAATGAGGACTTCTCCTTGAATTATTTTGAATCTAATCCATCATCGATCCGGAGTCTCGGAGTGCATAGAATTGAAGCTCGATGAACTCGAGCACGATGCAACGGAACACTTTTCGAGGTGGAGAACATTCTGAGACGACTGGGACTAGAAGGAAGAACGTCCCGTCAGATGATTGGCATCACCGAGGGACTCCGACAGCAATCGGACAGCATAACTTGTAACATGCACTGAAGGAATCCGTTCCCGAGGTGACATTGCTCTGAATAGGAGGAAAACTGGATAGCGATACCAATCCTGATCACGAAGGAGGATTTGCGTCCGGCCTGTTAGAGAGTCATGGAGTTCATTATTGATTCCCCAGAATCTCGCTCAATCTGATTGGGATTATCCCGGCTGCGCATGTGAACCGTGTGAGATCCTTCATCTCAGGAGCTGAGTGCTTTCCCTTCGCGGGTCATTGGATCTTCCGAGGTTGTCACTCATCATTCTCTCTTTTTCATTTTATTTGCCAGAGCGACCGCTCCCATACCTCCGTTCCGTCAAGGTTTCGAGCTCAGTCTACAGGAGATACCCGACGGAATATTCTCATCACACGACTCTTCGAACGTCCCTCATCGAATTCGACCGCGATTTGGGCCAAGATAGCATCATCTTCTCGCAAACAGAATGAATATCCACCGTGCTTCCGGCGCCACCCAGCATTGGCGCAGCGATGAGCTCGCTCTGAATATCGATTGGTCGGATAAGCATTCCTGGCTAAGAGAAACGACGTCGGACCCATCATCTTACCAACGTCTCAAAATCAAGCTATAATTGTTCACTACAATTATTATTCCTCTCGCAACATCCCACAGTATGGATGCAACACAAACGGTCTACCGATCTCTGGTCGCCATAGAATCGCTCGAGCAGGTCCTCCGTCTCTCGCTCGAAGGCGACTTTATACTGTGGAAGTGAGAGGAATCGAAGAACGTAGAGGTCGAGAATAATGCACTGGAATTCGGATTGGTCTGACTTTTATTGCACCTGAATCTCGATGAATAACTTATCCAATGCACGAATCAAACCGCGAGGGGTCATCAGTCATCATCTATACAGCGAGGGAGCTCGAACTCTTCGGAGAGTGCTCTCCGTCACATTTCGCTCGACGACGAGACAATGAGCCAAAGAAAACATAAACACCCTGTGTGTCATTCGATGGGGCCAGGATCGGGTCTCCGACAAGAGCCCGCTGCTCCTCAGGACGCAGCCGCACGCTCTCCGACTCGAAGGCACTCGGAAATTTCCAAGATTCGCCCCGCAAGAGGAGCAGCGGACGAGATCCTCCGAGTGCCGAGTCATTCCATGAAGGGTACGAGTCGCTCGGTGCCCTGCCATAGAATAAATTCAAGCGCGCTACTCCAGTCCCCAATCGCGGCGTTACGGCTCCTCCTGACGATGGTTGTTTTTGTGTCTGAGGAGGCCGCGACTTGTGAGAAAACTCATTGAACATTTCGAACAAGGATGAGGCTTCCGTATGATGTGGCTTTCCCTGTGATTTCTGTAATATCGTACTTCAAGAACCACTTGGAAAGAGGACACTCGTACTAGTTAGACTGGTGTTTCGAGAGTGACCGGACAGGCTCTCGGTTTATTGAACGTTCTCTCAGAGGGCGCCACCGTCGGTCGCCCGGCTAGCCTGCCTGACTTATCCTACGACTCTACAATTTCTCAGTGACCATTGCCGCCAGAAACGTTGTTGTGGTTGTCGAGATCGTTGCTGTGCCAATATTAAAATGACTTCATGTTGCCGCAACGCTAGTCCCCGCCAGTAATAACGGTCCGACTCCAATTCGTCAATACGCTTCTGCAAGAATGGAAATGTCCGTTTGAGAAGGGACTAAGGCCGCGACTTGTCGTTTCGTTCTTGAGGCACTACAGTCGGCGGATTGACAAGCTTCAATTGCCATGGACGTAGATGCCCCAAATCATGTACAATCATCTCAAGAATATTTCCATCTGAATGTATCAATGCGATTGCAGAACTCAGACGGGAGACGGAGGAGGGACAAGACACCTGGCTTGACCAAGGAAGAGCTTTGATTTTTCCTGATTCCTTTTTGTCTTCGAACGGATTGGCGAACCCGGATAGCTCCTACGTGGATTATGTTCGAGAAAGAGGCGGATTCGGCTTCAGATGAGACGGAGCCGGGGCAAATTCGGCGCGAAGAACAGTGAGACGCCGGCCACTCCGCGATCGAAATGAATACTCATCACGGTGACGAAAGTTTGATTCCGGTTCGGCAATGAGCCAAACCAAAGGTCGCGGGAAATTCATTCGGAGATCACAAAGGTCAATGAAGCCCAGAGATGGATGGCTCCACGACGGCCTCCGCGAAGGAAACATTTTTCAGTTCCTTCCTCCCCATTAGGTATCCTTCCTCCCTCGGGATTTCCTTTCTCAGTCATCATAGTGGCTCAGAACGCTTGTATAATATAATTAGGTGATTATTTATCATCGCCGCTTGTGGAAGATGTGAAAATATTCCGAATTCATAGAGTATCGTGAACGATGGATCAAACAACGAGATCGGTCCGAACGACGACGCTTCCATCGCATCGGAAGAGCTGGAGCCGCGTTGATATCCACCTGCAAAGAAGTCTACAAAGCAATTCCAGCCTTGCAAGCTCTTAATCCGATGGAATTCCACCCCACCTACGAGTCATACCGTCGATGAATGAAACGGGAAGTTCTCAGGAGGAGTCTGACAATGTGGATCATGATAGTCCTGATTCGGGAGTCATGACGGCACATTACGTACTCATCTGAGGATTTCGGAGGCCGTATCGAGAAGAGACCGCATTTGGCTTGACGGGCTCAGTCGCCAGAAGGCTGAGCAGCCAAGAACTTGGACGATTCCAGATACAGCTCCCCGAACATTGATTCCCTTGGGCGGCAAGGTTTGAGGATTTTCCCCCGACCGCGAAATTTCCGAAACCATTCCGCCAACCTATACCGTGATTATGACTCGAGAAGTTACAGAAAGCTCCGTCTAAACTCACCCTCATCGTCGAATATTTGCTGTCTGAATCAAGGTCTTGCGCGCCTCCTCGCGCGTGCTCGGAGGAAGCGTGCTCGGGTTACAAGTTGTTCTCTCGTCGAACGAGGAAACGAAGAGAAAAACCAGAGATATCACGATACGGTTTCAGCTCGGGTTCATTTGTATATTTGATATATATGTATATTTGATTCGCCTTAGCGCTACGAGAACAAATGGATGAAGAGTTGGTCAGGCTCTCACGGAATGGAACGCTGACTGAAGTGGATTTCGCAGACCGGGCAACTCCGATTCTGGTCGTGAAGAAACCTGATGGCTCCTCACGGGTTTGCGCAGATTATTCTACCGGACTCGATGAAGCTCTCGTGGATATCGACCATCCGCTCCCTGATACGGAGGGAGTCATGACCAAGTTCTCCGGAAACAATGTTTTCCCAAAGTTGGATGTGGCCGAAGCCTACTCGTAATCGTTACTACACTGGGTGATTACTGAATCGAGAAGAGACCGTATTTGGCTTGACGGGTTCAGTCGCCAGGAGGCTGAGCAGCCAAGAACTTGGACGATTCCAGATACAGCTTCCCGAACATTAACTCCCTTGGGCGGCAAGGTTTTAGGATTTTTCCCCGACCGCGAAATTTCCGAAACCATCCCGCCAACCTAGACCGTGATTATGACTCGAGAAATTACAGAACGCTCCGTAAAAACTCACTTTCATGGTGAAAGGAAAACAACTCTCTCTTTTCATCACGTGCTTGTTTCGGACTTGGACGACCGGCCTCGCTCTCGGCGCGATCGCGCGCTCTGTACTCTTATCGCAGCTATTCTCATTACGAGAAATTTAAAACTCATTCTGCTGTCTGGTATTTAGGTCTTGCACGTCTCCTCATCACTCAAACGTGCTCGGGTTACAAGAAATCCGCGGCCTCTCTCGTCGAAAGAGGAAACGAAGAGAAACACCAGAGATATCACGATACAGTTTCAGCTCGGGTTCATTTGTATATTTGATAAAAGGGGAGCGGATCTCTGCAAAGTTTTCGGGGGCAGATCTCAAAAGGTACTCTCGAACACCTTCAGCGTACAGTTCTACTCCATTCTTTTGTCTCTACTAGCGTCCGGTCGCCGGCTCGAATGCTCGACGCGTAGCGAGTAAAAATATAGCGTTTTCTTTCTCGACTCTGTTCGACCGTGAGCCGTATCGAATGTCGGTGACTGAGAAAGGAGCGTTGAAGCATATTCCCGGCCAAATGAAGCATGCGAATATGATTAGAGATACTCGTTCAGTATACGCCAGCCCAATGATGTTCGTTAGGAAGGCGGATAATTCGTGGCGAATGGTAATAGATTAATCGGGAACTGAGCGCGAAAACTGCCCGGGAAAATTCCCCGTTACCGATGATCGATGATATTCTGGATGAAGTTGGTGGGACACGATTCTGCTCCACATTCGATTAGGCGTGAGAATATTCCCCGATTCCCGATGGCGAAATCGGCAGTGGAAAAAGCTGCGTACGTCACAGCAGACGGGCATTCCGAACCGACGATTAAGATGATCGGGTCATCCGGAGCTCCAAGTTGTTTCCGAGAACTTATAATGAAAATTCGAACGAGGGTCGGAAATAAACAAGTCCATCCTCGCCCTCACGATTTGATAAGCGCATCAGACGATTATCAGGAGCACTTGGCTCGAATCGCGAATATTTTGGAAGCATTGGCAGAAGCCGGGCTCACAATTCGATTGAGTAAATGCAATGGAGGCAGTGAAGTTTTCGAGATTTAAGGTGTCGCGATTCAGTATCCAGCAGGAATTGAGGAAGCTCTTGGCTGTCGAAGAGTTCCCGGAACTGTAGAACGCTTATGAGGTGAAGGGGTTTCTCCGATTGACGAGCTTCTTCAGACGACTCGTTCGGGGGCACGCGACGCTATCCAACCCTCTCACATTACGATTTAGAAGGAATCCGAAGTCCGCTGGGATCAGGACTGCGAGCAGGCGATTCAGACGTTGAGAAGGGAATTACCTAGTAAAGAACCCGGTGCTGGTTCGGTACTCGAGCGCACGGCTGCCGCTCGAGCTCGCTCGCAAGAATCTGAAGAGCAGACGAGAAGCAGACTTGCGACTAACTGTTGAACTGGGTGACTTCTGATTTCATCACGGTATAACGGTATAACGGTATAACGGTATAACGGTATAACGGTATAACGGTATAACGGTATAACGGTATAACGGTATAACGGTATAACGGTATAACGGTATAACGGTATAACGGTATAACGGTATAACGGTATAACGGTATAACGGTATAACGGTATACAGTCGAACCCGCTTATAAGAAAACCGCTTAAGAGAGAAAACCGGATATAAGAGACCGATCCCGATTCCCCGATTTTTTCTCCGTAGGGCTTCATGTTGAAAACCTCGCTTATAAGAAACTCGGATATAAGAGAAAACCGGATGTAAGAGACAATTTCCAAACCCCAGCCCCATAGAGTTCCATGTTGGAGACCTCGTATATAAGAGAGAACCGTCTCAAGTAGAATTTCTGTTTGCTCTTCCATGACTCCTCTTCCTCTCGGAACCTGCGCGAATGAGATAACACGCCAGTTCGATAGTATCATTGCTCCGAAAATGATCGTCTCTCCACAGGATCATGATACCGGCATCCGAGTCATACGAGAACGAGATGTTTCGGGTCTTTTCATCGAAAGACCGTACCTCGGATATTAGAGAAACCGGATATAAGAGACCATTTTCAATTCCCCGAGAGGTCTCTTATAAGCGGGTTCGACTGTAACGGTATAACGGCATTGAAAAGTAATATTGCCCATCCCGTCTTAGGCGGTCAAATGGGGGATGCTACTGTCTTCATTGTGGAAGATCGGTACCCTATGTATTCCGATTGGAGTACCGGAATCGAAATGGAGGCTTAAGAGCAAGCAGAGCAGCAGTCGACCCCAGGATGTCAGAACGGATTGACGCGAATAGAATGCGAAAATACCGCCCGATGTTCCAAGCTCAAATGATTCATTTGCTCGCTCGGACATCCTCATTTTTCGACCGACGCCATGATCTCTTCGGAGTCCTAGATCAGCTGTCCAGCTCTCTCACTCACACCCTCCCAGCACTCACCCGATCAACGCTCAACAGACCCCCATCTTCGGAGTCGCTCATAACATGAGCCTGCTTTCGTCGAGTCAGTGGTCGAAATTCAAGAGGGCGCACGTTGTTCCGTTCATCTGGATGATCGTGAGTCAAATCTCTTACAATCAGAAGCGGAGAATTCGGTTACCCGAAATCCCGACTTCGTGGTATCCCCATTGGGATCCGATTCGGAGAGAAACAGTATTGTTGATAAACTTGCCAAATCGTGCCATTCCGAGGCGATGTGTGTAAGAGCTCAGCGGGATACGTTGTGAATATTCCGCGATGGCAGACTCAGAAGATCACGGAGTCTCCCCGATAGCACAGCTTCATAGAGGGAATGCTGCGTGGCGAACACACGAGAGCGATGCATTATTCGCCGACGCTCAGATTTTGAGCGACTCCGGAGGAACTGCTCGTCACCGTGCCGCGACATGGATCGATGATCTCACAGTCTTTTGGCGCCGCGTCGGGTACCGATTTCAGCGGAGCAGCTCTCAGCCTCTAACACACAGGCATCTCTTCGTGGCCCAACAGGTCGAGAAATATCAATGTTGGATCGAGCTTCGCCTGGGTTGAGATTCAATTTTGATCACCGGTGACTCTTGCAGGTCGGGACAGGAAAGGACAGCAGCGAGAATGGAAGCCTCACCTAATATTGGAGCTCACAGCGCCCCAGGATCCCATCGAGACATCGATAGGATAGAAATCGACTTGAGGAACATCAAACACGAATGTAAGCCGCCCATCTTTATCCGTATTCTAGTCATATTCGTTAATCCGATTCCTCGACTGCTTCTTAAAATACTTTCCTTCATCCAGTGGCAGATATGAGTTTGAACGACCATATAGGCAGCGTCAACCTTATCACGCCAGGTATGGTCTCGTGACTTACGGCAGGAGCTTCTGGTCCTTCTCTAGAGACAGGTGCATTGCAGGGTCATTCCCGATTCCCGAGCTCTGGGCCCTTTATTTCATACATTGTTTTCCGATTTCCAGGCTCGGCTGATATCATGATGCCTTCTACCGCCCTGGTTCGGTCCACTAGCGTCCGGGAGCCTCAGGCATCCTCCTCTGGAAGACGCGGACGCAGAACGAGAACACCGTATCAGGTAATGTGAACAGTTTCATCACCCCCAACGAATCGGGAACAGGTCAGCCAGATCATTGGGTCCAAGTCTTCCCGACGGAAAATCTCTAGCCGAAGCTGACCCTCGGCTTATGAACTCAACTTATCAGCCGGAGTCACAGAATTTGCCGCCTCAGCTGTTCCGGAGTCCAATCGGCGAATCCGGTGGTTCTCATCAAAATCATTTTTCAAACTGGATAGCATCTGATCGACGAGCACTTTCGAGTTATTTGGGAAGCCACAATGAATAGAGCTGGATATTTAGCGCGACCGCGCGAATTCCGTAGAGGCTTCTGGCATTTTCAGGCCGGGAGGAGCTTATCGGAATCTACCATACGTTCCAGTACATATAGCCTATAGGAACGAGGAGATGGCGACCCGCCAGTAGAGACAAAAGAAAGGACTAGTACTGTACGCTGAAAGTGTTCGAGAGTACCTTTCGAGATCTACCCCCGAAAACCCTGCGGAGATCCGCTCCCCTTTTATCGAATACAAATGAACCCGAGCTGAAACTGTATCGTTATGTCTCTAGTGCTTCTCCACGTTTCCTCTTTCGACGAGAGAAGCCGCAGATGTCTTGAAACCCGATCACGCTGCCATGAGGAGACTAAAAAATTCAGTGCAGGTTTAGCTTGAAGCCAAACCTGTGGGTTGCGTAGAACTACGTCAACGTACTCGAGGGGACTTATCGCGAGATCGCGATGAAGTCTATGAAGCGAATCGAGGGAAGATTTATTGTTTCAGTCTTTGATTATGAAATCGAGATATAGATAGTTGAAGCGTGGCTTGAAAATATAGTTTCGCGATGAATTCCGATCCTGGATTCTGATTTGGGGTCCTCGAAGATAAGTTTCAACCGATAAAGTCCCGATCCAGAAGATAAAGTCTGGCCGCACTCTTCCGGAGCCGATGAGGTTCGATTCAAGATGAAAATCCTGGATCCTCAACGATATGCTCCTGTCATCTCAAGTCTCGACACGGAGGATGAAGTTCGGACGCACTCTCATGAAGCCAATGAAGTTCGGTCCCGCATGAGAGTCCCGGGTCCTCAACGATATGTTCCTATCGTGATGTATCGAGATGATTGTACATGATTTGGGGCATCTACGTCCATGGCAATCGAAGCTTGTCAATTTGCCGAATGTAGTGCCTCAAGAACGAAATGACAAGTCGCGGCCTTGGTCCCTTCTTAAACGGACATTTCCATTCTTGCAGCGACGACTACAACAAGTAGAAAACGAAAGAGACCGTTGGCGAGAACAGTGTGAATCGCTTGCCCGGGCCTTAGAGCATCAAAGTCGAGCTTTTGAGCTGGCCCTACAAAAAATGTCGCAGCCTCAGCAACAACAGCAGCAGCAGCAACAATAGCAACAGCAGCAGCAGCAGCAACAACAACAACAACAACAACAACAACAACAACAAGAGGACATATTGGCGTACCTCGCCGCTTTCCGAAGGTCAGTATTGAAGATTGCCGTGCGGAAGAAATCTTTGGAGACGGGGGCGAGGTACTCCCGTCGATACGGTCTGTGAGAACCTCATAATCGAGGCATACGCAGACATTCTCGAAATGATCATCTTTAGCTCTGCTTGGATGCTGTGCTGAGGTTGAGCGGATCATGAATTTACATCTACTTGCGGGTGACATTATGTTCTGGGTGACATTATGTTCGAACAGCTACGGGGACACCGACGTGAGCAAGATCCCGTTTCGGAGACGCTCCGGAGATAATCCATAGCTGACATTGAGAGCCTCTCTATTCGATGCTGATGATTCCGAGTGAATCCAAATGTATCGTCTGCATTGTCAGATCGTCATGGAAGCGGAGAGAAAACCCTGTCCGGCCTCAGTGTGAATCCGGCCCCGACTGCCGGAAAAATCTCGCAGTACCTCACGGATTGATTCTGTACTTCCGCGCACTCAGCCACCAGAATTTTTCAAAAAGAGATAGGCTCGCTAGATCCCGTTCTAGCAAATTCACCTGGGAGCATGGGTTTGGGAATTGGAACGAACCTGATGTCTATCACGTCTGAGAGCCCCTGATCAACATCAAAGGACGTCAAAGAGAGTGAGCCAAGAGAGGAAGCTGGAGAGGAATATGGCCTTCATATGCAGAAGAACTTGAAGTTAGGGGAGAAAGATCGAATTCCTTCACGTGATGTTCTCACGGCAGATGAGGTCTTACTTAGCAGCAGGACCTTGGTCGCAGGTAGTATAGACGAAATTTAGACTCTTGCCGCCGCGCCGTCGACGTTGCCATACGCCCGCGAAGCAAATCGTTCATTTTGGATTTCCGTTTCGATGAGCACCGCATTGGCGGAGCTGCTCGGAGAGCTCAGACTCTCGAGCCGGGTTCGAGACGGCGAGAGATTGGAATCCCGGCCAATCGCGGTGCGGTCGGTCGCTTATTTCGGAAGGAATCTGTGGCCTCTCTGAGGACGTCAACCCGGAGTTCATTCAGCGTACGTCCGAGAGGGGAAGCGGGTAGCGTGGAACTATGCCTAACTACATAATCCAACGCTCGCTCCTGACAGTCGCAGACGCGCTCTTCAGTCCACCAGCTCGAAACTGCTCAACATTTCAGTCAGCCGGAAATTGAAGCTCCGTCTTTTTTGAGGCCGGATTAAGTTTGTTGGATGAGGTCGTATCAATCTCCGGGTATGTTGTGGCCGCAGGGTAGGAGACATTCCACCATAGCGACGTCCACTTCAATTTGACCTCCGTGCATCCATCGAGGGAACGGGACATTCAGATCTGTGATGTCATACATTGGCTTTCACTACTGTTATATCATTATCCCGTTGCTCATCTGGAGCGAGGATCTTTCTGAACTTGCGGAGGGAGCTCCCTAGAGCCTACCAGGGCTCTCCGGTTATTTTTTCGATCAGAAGTCCGATAGATCTCCCTCCTTCTCGTCTGAGGATGGTCTGGTAAAGCGAGAAAGTCCTCGTAAATGATGACAGTTCAGTCTCGTCTCCACTTCCAAACAACTCGTCGCTCTGAGAGAATCTCTGGAGTTCGGATTCGGGACGGTTCTCAGCCGTAAGTCGCTCCATGGATAAAGCCGCGGTTCTCCCTGCGTTACCAGCCTTGCCATGCTCGATGTCCCGCGATGCGCGGTTCGCGAGGCATTCTCGGGCATGATGATTCGATTTCGGTTCCGAGGGTGATTCTCGCCGCTATCGCGCTGAGCCTTCTGCCCGCGGATTGAGTGCCGAGTCGAGGTTCCCGGTGGAGAGGTGTCTGCGCGAAATACCCGCATGTTTATGCGAGCGTGTTTTGGACGAAGGTTTTCACTTACCGATTAGCATTCATATTGGATGGACGAATCAGAAAATCTTCTCTGGATCTTTGCGTTCTCGACTCCCGACTCATTCCGCTATTCACTGTTTTTCGATGGATCAAACGATCAGAAAGCTCGGTCGTTACGGGCTATGAAGACATCCAGTAACGGCCTTCATACGTTGAGCTCTTCCGCCCTCGAGCCAAGCGCCGGAGACGAGGCCGGTTTTCGGACCCTCGACTTTCCCTCCATCGGTATCCATGCTTCTCGTACGCGAGTCGAGGTATCCGTATCGATTCGTTTCCGAGCGAGGAAAACTCTTATCCGGAATATTTTGCAGTTCATTTCTTCGGTGAGTCTCGGTGAATTCTTCATCGAATCGGAAGTAGAGGAGGCCGAGAAGAAGCGTCAAGAAGAGGTGAATCGAGTACGGAGGCCGGAGGACCCGTAGAGCGCACCTGGACCAGAAGTACAAGATCTCAGACCGCTGTAAGATTGACTCGAGGAGAAAAGATCTCGCAAAAAAGCCGGAAAGGAAGAATCGAAGAAGCTCGAACACGTCGTCGAGGGTCTCGACTCGTTGGAAGGGGAATTTCTGGAGCAAGTCTACCAGATTCGTATGGCGAACGAGCTCAGGGAACGTGGGGAAGAACGGAAAGAACTCGAGGCTTATTCACCCCGTCGGCGAGCCAGATATTAAAATCGAGCCCACGGAAAAACCGAGTCAGAGTCGAAGGATCACCAAGTCGCAGGCATCTCTTCTCGCTGGTGCAATCAAACGCGAAACGGAATCGACCAGTGACGACGCTCAAAACAAGAAAGCAGAAGCAGCGAGGGACGATACCCCGGAAGTGCTTGGCATCCTCCCCGGTTGGGGTCACGGACAGCTCAGACGTCGATGTCCCGAAAGTCCCGCTGATGAGGCTCTTTGTTCGTCTGGCGGTGACATTTCGAGATGATGTTTCGTGATCTAGGAGATAAACTGTTAGTTTATTTCCTAGATCACGAAATTCTCCGAGATTAATTAATTAATCACCGAGATTCTCCGAGCAGTACGGTAATCCAAACCAGGGGTAGGCAACTCGCGGCCCGCGGGGCGCATGCGGCCCCTTCCGGAATTCGCGAACTTCGAATGGTTAAGTAGCAACCTAATGCATCATTAGGTAATGATCCATCAACCAGCTGGATGCGGCCCGCCCAATGCGGCCCGCGGGCCCCGCGAAGTTACCCACATCTGATCTGAACCACTCGAAACGCATATACAACGCGTTTTCCTTATTGGAATTGACACAATGATCATCCCCCGTCATCAGTGCGCTTAAGAGGCGATTCTTTATTCCTTAACAAAGGCGTATGCGACATAAATTGTCAGTGCTTCCCACTCAGGTTTCGATAACGTTCCCTGAAACGAATCGAAATTTTCCAAAACAGAGCAACAAGTCGCATCCAAGAACGTGATGCTTGGATTGGAGTGTCCATTCGCTCCTCGCGACGGATATTCTCGTCGCCCTCACTATGTGTCACTTGTGAGGGAGTGTGAAGCGCAATTCCCGGATTCTGAAGTGAGAGAGGAGGAAGAAAAACTCGCTACTAACCACAGGTCTCTTCGTCTGCTCGTGAACCTTTTGGGCGTGCGCGTAATCGTCCGCTTCCCCCGAGAGTTGCGACCCGTGCCCGGGCGGATACGTTTCCAGTGCATTCATCTTAGTAAATAAAAACGATCCTTCGTCTTCGTTTCTGTATTCATTGTAGAATTCTTCGAATGTCCAGCATTTGACAATCTGTAGACCGTGCTCCTTCGCGAGGATTTTCAGCATCTCGAAGTTCACGAGGAACTCCGGACAATCGACGACGCCCTCTAGATGGAAATCGTATTTGCATCCGAAGAGAGGGAACTCTTCTTTTGAATCGAAAGTGACTCTGTATACATCGTTTCCGAAACTGAGATTGTCCGACTCCTTGAGACGGCGTCTGGAAGCACAACGAGAAGCTTCGATGAGCCTTCGAGGAACCTTGAATTTCCAGCCACGTCTGGAACAATTCAACTCTCCGCTCTCGCCTTTCTCCCCTTCGGTCCTCGATTCTCTCTGCGGTTTGGTTTTCGAAGAAATCAATAATTCAAATCTCCCGAAACTCCCGGGTCGTACTCACATGAGCTCGTAGGCGTTGGGCGTTGTGCCGATGAAATAGCCTCCCTTGCGGAGTCTCTCCGCTATATTTTGTACCATGCAGCGCGCTTGCGTCAGGGACTCGAAACTGGAAAGCGAGAATGGAAGAATCGATGTACGGGACTGAGGTGGCCATTGGGAGAGTTCGCTGGATAGTGTCGAGATGTACCCACCAATAATGCAAGGTGAACTGACAAGACACCATGTCGAAAACGATGTCGGGCTTCGCATATTTCGAAACCAAACGATCTCTTGTACAATCAGCGACGATGAAGTCTGCGTCGAAGATATCGAAGCCCTGTCTGTCGGCTCTCGCCTTGTTGTCCATGTAGCGCTCCTTGGCCTGGAAGGAGCCTTTTGTCAGTGAAGGAGTCCGGTTCGGAGGGGCGGAATCTCAACAGTCTCTCTATGAGGAGCGGTCATCGGTCATGGGAAAGGAAGGGAAGCGAGCCCTCCCTCCGAGAAGGATTCGGGGCCCGTCGAGGAATCAAAGCCACAGTCTACCTGCTCAAGAGAAACCTCGGCGATATCCGCGCTCACGAGGTGCTGAATGTTTCCTTTTTGCCATTTCATGAGGTCTCCGCCTTTTCCGGATCCGATGTCTAAGACTCTGAACGGGCCGCGCATCTTGTACGGGTTGTCCTTGGCGCGCTTGACGAAGTCCTCTGCAAAGTCACGCAGGTGATTGATTGAGGAGCAGAAATCTCCGACTGAACGAACCCTTGCAGAACATGCATTTTCTGCAAGGGGGCGCCAGAGCCGGCGAACTCCTTCGGACAAGAGGAGAGTTGTCCCAGCAAAGAAGAGCCCTACTCACTGATAAGCATTGATTTGACCCAGTTGTTGAAATTCCGGAGGTGCAAGATCCTGGATTCTTTGCGACCCTCTCTGCCCTCATCTTCTCGATTGTTGTAGTGTTCGGCAACGAGAGGTGCGAGTCCTGTCTGCGGGAGCAAATGTTCGTTTCGAGCGGGTTCTTTCTCTTCCACAGCTCTCGGTAGAGGGTAATCGACACCTGAATTTTTTTAGCGAAGAACATCATGATGGATGAAGCTCTAGGAGACCGGTCGATCGACTAGGGAGCTCTCTGCTTACCTGGTCAGCCATGTTTCCCACGCGATTGTCAATCTTGAATAACCAACAGCGAAGCTGTATTCCGCCACTCTGGGGTAGATTAGTATGAGATCAAAACCGTGAAACTGGAACGAGACCCTCACGGCGCTCGGAGCTTTTTTTCTCTCTCATTGTCGGAGCATAGACAGATAGACAACAGCGCCGACGGTGATTCCGACTTTTATTAAGCGGCGGATCAATAAGTGCTCCCTCTCCATCGTGTGGAAGCAGTACATAGACCGAGCGACAACGAGTCACCGCCGCCGACGACTGCCGACGGTGTGCCGAGTGCCGACTGCCGAACAACTGCCGACCGTGCTGTCGTCTGCTAGTATTTATTTACAAAGGGAAAGAAGAGAGAGAACTCATCTGTGTCTACCACCAGAAAAATAAATCCGTATACTCGCTTTCGCACTGCACACTCGAACTAAGTCACTCATCCATTCATCCAAAGAGATACGTCAAGTGCGAATCGCGATGTTGAGAGAAGAGACTCACCGTCGGCCGTAGCTAGTTTCCCAAAGTGTGGCTGTCTCTCCGAGGGCACCAAAACAATGAGTTCGTGGTGTTCACCTGTGATTCGTCAATCCTTGACTTCGAGTTAAAATCGACTCCATAAACTGAAGGGAGCCGTCATTCATCCATTGCTCAGTCGATGCTGTTTTGACGGCGTTCGCTCGACTCGCTCCTCCTCATTGTCGTCGAGACGTAGGGGCGACTGCACGATAAAGACCGAGTGAAGTCATCTGGGAGTCACCGGAGAACCGCGAAGAGCATGAGAGAACCCGGCTAAACGCGACGTCAGACCGTGACTCGGGGAGGGTTGACACCTTGTGCGCGCTCCACAAATCTGAGCGTCATGAACGTGGTGCATATTCCGCACAACGGCGAGCTCGCCCAACTCTACGCGCCGCCTTCTTGTGGACAAAACCCAGATTTTCTCCGCCACATCAATGCGAGGAATGCGAAAATCGTTGCGGCTCTCTTCGTATTGTCGTTGGGAATTTATCACGGCGTGATACACTTGTTCTATGGGATCGACACTTGTCGGTGGATCCTGAGCGATGGCCGGTTCCAGGGTGATCACGTCTGGCAGCCGTACGGTTGCATGCTGCATACGTATTCGAACGCTGAAACTCGGATGTGTCTTCGTTATGTGTCATATTGGGGAGGCAAAACCCATGTCGTTTTCATCGGGGATTCCCGAATCCGACAACTGTACTACTCATTCGTCAGACAGTCGAAGCCCTATACGGACGAAGAAGCGGAGGAAACGCCAGCACACCATGATCTTTTCTATGAAGAGCCGAAACTCCACACGAAGGTGAGTTATGGAGCTTTGGGAACCTTTCCGATTCATTCATGAGGTGAATTTCTGGACGAGAATATTTCGCTATCGTTCGCGAGAGACTTCCATTCTCCTCTGTTCCCCCTTCGGCACGAACGGACACCGAACCCGCCGGCGGGGTTCTGATCTCTGAGCCTGCGACACAATTAGCTGCTGAGAGAAATCCCACTCGAAGCAGAAAGATCCCAACGTCGGCGACGCGTCACCTGGCGGCAATCGAGGAAAATCTCCTCATAGAAACATCCAGAATCGATCGTCACACCCGCCATCTGTAGACCTATTAGACGCGAATTTCGAGTCCGTATCTGGCTATTCCACGGCGAATGCAACTATACCTAGTTGTAAACTACTTCGGCTGAGTCTGTCCCGCGATCGGCGTCAATGCCAGCGCTGCCCAATGAGGATTCATTGTATTTCCGACTCGAATCAGTGCTTATACCACAACGCAAAGCAAGTTGTTGCTATTCTGCATCCTTACGACTGCACTGGAGAACAGAAACGTCGTCTAATGAATGAGAACTCCCGGAACTAGATCAGTACCCAATGAGCGCGATTAATTCCTCCTTCTTTGAAAATGCTCTCGTTCGTCCTGGGTGGGGGAAGAAGCATCGACTCGCGACGATGAGGTCTTTATCGGGGACCGGTGGCCATATGAGAGCAACCAAGCATTGGGCATTTCATCGAGATAGGGTCGAGAGCTCTGACAATTTGAAGTTTCGTCAAGAGCGGGGATGAAGAGCATTTGGAAACCCTGAGCCGAATGCTCTGACTGAGATAGCTTCCAATACATGGATCTGACTTGAGTCACTAATATGTACTCCCTACACTCACTCAGACCACCGAGCGAAAATCCAGGTATTGATTCCGCGTGACAGAAGTGAAACATTGACGGTGCCGAGAAACCGAAAATAGAGGCCTTCTCGGATGCATGCCTCTCGTATGGACGGAAAAAACTCCCGAGCCTCTGATCTCGGGTCCAAGGGAGGGTGATTATATTTAGAAGAAGCTGGGAGCGCCGGCCGGCGTTCAGGTCTGGGCCGGAAGAAGATGAATGGGGGATTGCTGGCCTTATTCTCGATCAGACCAAGAATCTCCCGTTGTCGGAAGAGAATATGAGACAAGCTTCGGATGTTTTACCTTGTCTCACAGTATTCTTCACCAATCGTGACCGAAACTGATACGCTTTTTCATTCTTCCAGGCGGAATTCTTCTGGCAGCCCGTGGTCAACGGCAGCATGTATGCGGTCTTCGATCGATGGCTGGGCAATAAACGCGAAAGAGCTCGAGAACGGAGTCCCACCATTTTGATCTCGGGGAGCGCCACATGGACTCTCAAGCAGAGTAATGCTAGTCTCGACGCCCTAGACGAATACCGTCGAAATGTATCCGGCGTGGCAGGTCTTATGGATAAACTCACCAAGCTTGGAACGCAGGTAAATCCGTCTCGACGTCCTCATGCCTCTGAGGTCCCCGTGCTGTCGGCTGGTGAGGCGCTCGGGCTTCGAAATGTGATGCGGGTCACTGATTGGGATGGCAGAACGTCGATGAAGTCTTAGATCCACAACCCTATAATTTAGTCGGTCCATCCAATTGATATGAAGGGAGTCCGTTTTCGAGATGATCTAAGCGTCGGGGAAATCCCCTATCCAATCAGCTAATCGTTCCTTCCCGATATCAACCAGGTCCTCTGGGTTCTTCAAGATCCGGTCGACAATGATAAATTCGACCCATCGCGGAAGATGATCACCAATCGCATGTTGGATCTCTACAATGAAGCAGCGCTGGAGGCTTTCAGTTACTCCGATGTGCAGATTTTTTCGGCCATCAAACACATCGCGAGTGGCTATTACGACCGGGAGCAATATCGATTGTGAGTTATTCCCCCAGAACATCCTACTATCGGTTCAATTTCCGTTCGACTGCGAGGAAACTCGTTGCTTTCCGCCATCCGGATGCGATTTCTAGCCGAATCGACAATTCCGCTGATGGTTTGCTCCGCGGCATGTGCCAGAATTAAAATTCGGGGGAATCGGGCTCCCATCGAGTGTTCGCTCGCATCACGGTGCCCGTCCTCCTGGACGTCTGTCTCTCTTCATCTTCCTATCGCCTCGAGTCGCGCGAAAAACGAGCCTCGCGTCCGATGATGAGGGAACTCGTCCACTCCCATCGAGCCGAAACTAAGGTCAGATTCTCGGGGAAATTAGCGAGCCCAACAACCTATGACTCACAGGGAGACCTTCGAAAGTGATAAGGAAATGGAAATTAGGGGTTCTTTGAACGCGGGACCTCAGGGTTTGATTGACATATGCGCTTTCAGGAACGCAACAAAAAATTCCACTGGATTCATTCGTAGACGTGGAGGGAAAAATCTACTATTTGTCGCCTTCTAATTTCTGCCCTCGTTACGACTTTCGTGACCGCAAGTCCTTGCTACACACGATTCCAGTTGTAATGGATGATTCATCGATCTATGGATACGGACGCATTGACGAATGCGGCGGGGAACTCAGGCGAACGCTGCGATTTCGTCACGATATCACGAGCGCTCCGAGAATCAATACCGAGTCTTTGAAGCTCGATTCTAAAACTCAAACGGCACCGCCTACCTTCGAGTCGTCTGACTCCCCTCGTCTGTGACGCAGCGCGTTTTGTTGCTCCGCTCGATCCGATTTTCACTTGAGTCGCGTATTCTCACTCATCAGAGGGATTCCCCGCTCTCATCGAGTTGAGCCAAAATCGCTTGTCGTCAAATGTACACGGGTGGTCTCGTGTTCAAATCGGTTTCATCACATTGTATGGGGATGATACATTTTTGAGAGACGAGGCGCGAACGCGAGTTGAAATTCCCGCCTTGCTTTACAGATGGGATGGGCTCCACACGAGCAACTTCACGGTGGATTACGCGATTCAGCTGATGTTCAACATGTACTGTAATGACAAAATGCGTTGGGAGGATTGCACGTGTTGCGCTCAGCCAGAGGCCCTAACAGGTCTCCAGAAAGTGACGATGGCGACTTTCGGTCTTTTCTTCCTGGTGACATTAATTCTCTTTATCAAGAACCAGTCTCTGTGCCATCGCCTACAGCGCGCCCACCGCTACCAACAGTACCAGCGCTACGTGCCTTTGAATCACGCGAAGCCGAACGGAGAACTCACAAAACTCTTCAACTCGTTGAGCAAACTCGGCCTCATCATGATGTATTTTTTGATTTGCGACCGAACGAACTTTTTCTTGAAAGAGAACAAATACTTCACTCAATTGAATTTTTTCCTACCGATCTGTTACGTCTCTGCGCTGGGCTTGTTTTTCACCGAGGACGTGAAAAAAGAGGGCCGACGAAGTTCGGAGCCCGACTCCGAGCAGAAAGACCGTCGGCCTAGCAACGGACTCTTCACCGAGACCGAGCAGCCGCGAGCGAACGGCATCGCGTGCACAGACGCTCACGAGGCAGGTTCCGAGACGTTGGTCACGTCTCCGACGGAGCCACGGTGCGAGAGCACGATTTTGCATCGGAAACAAACTCAGGAGTGGAAAGGCTGGATGCAGTTGGTCGTTCTCATCTACCACATGACCGGCGCATCGAAGATCGTCCCCATATACATGCATGTCCGCGTGCTGGTCACTTCATACCTGTTCCTCACCGGGTACAATCATTTCACTCATTTCTGGATGGGCGGCGACGCGAGCATATTCCGATTGGCGAAAGTGGTCTTTCGTTTGAATCTTCTCGTGTTCGTGCTCTGTCTGTCGATGAACCGACCGTACCAATTCTATTACTTCGTGCCCTTGGTCACGTTCTGCACGCTGCTCGTTCACCTCACCATGGTCTTGCCACCGAGGGTCACGGCAGCGAGCGCTGAGCAGAACCCGATACAGTACATGTACATGGTGCTCAAGTTCGTCGCTCTGTTCTCGGCGATAACGCTCCTGTATATGTCGCAGGTCCTCTTCGAGAAAATCTTTCTCATGCCACCCTGGAAAGCTCTGTTTGTCATCTCAGCGTCCGAGAACGTGCGCGAATGGTATTTCCGCTGGAAAATCGACCGCTACTCTACTCCTTGCGGGATGTTGTTTGCCTTTCTTTTGCATTCAGCAAAGAAACACGGTCTCATCATCGATTCGGTGTCCGAGAACGTCGTGCGGTCCCGACTGTTGATTCTCTTCATGACCGCTGTGTCGGTGATCAGCTTCATGATTTCGACGACGTTCGCTTTCTATTGCGGCGAGAAGCCTGACTGCAACGAGGTCCATCCCTACATCTCTTGGCTGCCGATTCTCGCCTACATTACGCTCCGGAACCTTTACGGTCAGATTCGAGCCAAGTTCAGCGCTTTTTTCGCTTGGTTCGGGGAGCTTTCCCTAGAGCTATTCGTATGTCAATACCACGTGTGGCTCAGTGCCGGGACCCACGGAGTGCTGGTTCTCATTCCGAAGTACCCGGTACTGAATGTGTGCATCACTTCGTTTATTTTGGTGTCGATCGCGCACGAGGTCAGGCTGCTGACTGCCTACCTCTCCAAATACGCTGTGCCTCAAGACGGCCGAAAACTGCTGAGAAACGTGATAATACTGTTGATAATCCTGCTACCCATCGGCATACATGACAAAATGTTGTGAATACGAAACACGTCCTCCACGTGATCTGCACAAGTATATTTCGCACGAAATCAGATTATCCACCGATGAGCGGAGATCCCGATTCTCGATGAGAAAAGCCCTCGTCAGGATCAGGAAGCCTCAGTCAGCGCATACGGCTGGCCAACCACCGAAAACAATAATTATAAAGTAGAGAATTCTTGCGTGTGAAATCAGCGGGAATGGTAGAGGGGGGAGGGGGATGGGTTGAGGAGACTTTGGGGTAAAGTCGAGTCGATTCGATTTCATAATGAACCCTAGTGAGACTAGATAAGCACGATGAGACTAGTCGCAATCTCATTGAGCAGGTACTTCAGAGAACCCTAAAGAGAACAGTGAGAGCGAGAACGAGGCGGGTACTTATACTGTAATAAGGGGAGCAATTTATTACCAAACGTGAGCTCCTGTCACGAGGCTCGACGTGCCGGACGGCTCTCTTATTTTGTGTGAGAATGAGTGATTGTTCGGGTAGTCGATAGTACTTCGCCTTGAACCGGATTCAGAGAAGGAGTGGTGAGAGAAGTGTTGAGCTCCGGATACGGGTCAGTGTGTGTCTGTGCGAGCGAATGAAGGGAAATGCATAAGTGTGCATAAAGCTGTTTTCTAGGAAACCAAAGTATCCAAGGCGAGAGAAACAAGTCAGATGAGTGAAAACTCGAGAAACCACGGTTTACCCTCTCCCATATGAAGTACTAGATCCTGTACAAAGTGATCTGATATATATTATGTCGATCCCGCGCCTCTGATTTTCTCTACAAGCGTTACGGAGCTCCGAAGGAATAAAGAAACTATCCTCGTGAATGACCGAGTTCTCCTTTCCTTGTTTTTCCTCTCATCTACGGGAAACAAGTCCTCCACGTTATTCTCTCCTCATCATAAAATTTATTCATTCCTCTCCGTCTCATATTCTTGCTTCTGCTTTGACTTCTCTTTCTACTTATTTCGATTACGTTTTTTTATGTTCTCGAGGATGCACGAAAATAATCATTCAGCTGAACGCAGAACAGGCTTGTGTCTCACATATGTGTGTCATCTCAATTCCCAACTTGATCACTGATGGAATAGAATATATAACGTATTATATTCAAGTCATACTGCGTTCGCTCACTCGTATGATTGTGTGTTCTCCGGCTTGAGGTCGAAGGTCGTAACTATGATGACAATATCACAAAACTATAACTGAAGATCGCTGACGTCGGCAACCTCGCTCGTCGACATATTCCTTGGTCGATGCTTCTTGGCTGTCCAATAGGGTCAGAGTCTCTTCTTCTGGGTGCTCGCAACTCTCGATCGTTCCCCGTGGGGGTCTGATCCTCAAGCGCCAAGCTCGGTGGGAATTGCACAGATCTGTCAGAGGTCGACATGGGACCCTTTCATCGAATCCTATAAGCTCATATACGACACCACGAAAGCGGCGAAAATCTTGTTCAGATTCCGAATCGTCGGCCGGTGGAGGTTCCGCATGTTATCACTTTTTTGTGCCACTGCGCCGGGAATGGAGCGTCGATGATATGCAAGACAGGGACATCTTGAAGAGGAGGAAGCGGTGTTACCAACGAAGTTATCGACGGAGGATTATCGAAAAAAATCTCTGGAAGCGTTCTGACTCAGCCGAGATTTCGCCCTTACCTTTTCGCATGAACGGAATGTGATCGTCTTCTATCGCGCTGAAAACGCTCCGCCCGGAGAAGTATTTTGTCCGACCCTCCACCAAACCGAGCTGGTTCAAGCGGCCTTCGGCACTCGCGAGCCGATCGTAGAGCTACGGAGAGTACAATTTACGATTTGAGGGCTCAATGAAGCTCCGATTTTGTTCGGAATTCCGGTTCAGAGTTCAACTAACCTCTTTGGTGTCGGCGAAATAGCTCATGAAGTTCGGATTCTTAGCGCCGATGAGATCTAGAAGAACCAAGACCTCAATCCTATCCAATTCGGAGACGATGTTCTTGTTCGACATCCTGCATCGGTTTTTTTCGGAGTACGAGAAACGAGTCGAGTGCCAGGTCTCCGCGAGACTCCGCGACCCGTAGAGCGAGTCGGTGCTCGACCATTCTCCAAAAGCCTCTTCCCCGTCAAAAAACAAAAGTTGGAGGGTGAGGCCGGCCTCCTGTGAAGAAAAAGACCATTCCGTTCAATACGACGCCGACGCAGTCTCTGAAGTCTGGGACGATCCATGGCCGGAGTAGAGACTAACCCCATCCTTGTGCGCGTCCAAATCTCTCTGAAGCCCTCTGGCGATGCTGATCATCTGAGTGCAAGGAACGGCGCTGTCGATCGCTCCGACGAAATTGTCCATGACCTTTGGTGTTGGAATCTCGGTCATTGGTCGGATCTAGATGGATCAACTAGTTCTCTCGGGATCGATGCCGACATATCCCATTCCTCGCTGTTTCCACTCACCTTCGAATCATAATGGCAAGCCAGCACCAAACGATGACACGCTTCCGGATCGTGAGTCGCAATGATATTGGTGAAAGGCTTTCGTCCATGAGGGGTATCGTCGCTGAAGGAGTGTTCGTCAACAGTCCATCCGAGAGTCTTCATTTCGTTCACGATCAACTAAAGGAAAAACTGGAGACTCAAGCGACACGATCATCATCACTCATCAGATATTCTCAGACCTACATCATAAGTGATATAAATATGATCAGTATGACGTGCTATTCTCAATGATGTATATGAGTTTCGGGGAGAACCTATCATAATTCATCCAGTGATATCATGCGGCCGATCCCAGTTTTTTTATGAATTCATTATCAAGACCACTAAAGCAAGGATCGACGGTCCGCATCGGAGATTCCGTAAATGAACAGCTGGAAGACAGGCTTATGCCGTGAACGGACTCCGTAGCCTGAGGAGACTCACTCCAATTTTCCTGATTGTACTACGCACCGACCAAGACACAAACATGCTTTGATAACCGAAGCTCGGGTCATGACCGCACTTGACTTCCCGAAAACACGTTTTGTGCATTAGATCTATTCGGCTGTGAGAGGTACAGGACTCGAGCTGACCATCTGAGGCTCGAAACGGCACGAGCGACGATCTCAGCGTGCTGCTTTTCAGGGAAATAAACTTCTCCGTGTGGTCACGGCCGTTTCAATCTCGACAGCGGATAATACAAGAACTTACCTCACGGACTCTACTGTGCGCTTCGGTTCCAGGCTGTCGCACAACGCAGATCTGCTCCAGGGTTTCGTTGAAATGTTGCAGGGTCGTTTTCGCGTCAAAGACCGCGGAGATCCTCCTCAGGGTTTCGTCCGCGAGCGGGGCCGCTTGCCGAGGCCACTGTAGAATAGACTGTGAACATAGGCAATCGAAGACGACAACAGGCAATTAGACAAAAAAAAACTGTCACCCCCACAGAGACGGCCACCAACACACATCGAACAAACGAGGAAGGAGTTTCAAACAGTCTATCGGAAGTGCAACCATCGAAGCGACAATGAGTCTCAACACAACGACTCGTTGAATATACGTCGAGAAGGTTTCCCGGATATTCGTCGAGAAAGTTTTCCCCGAAAATAGGTGACATAAGGAGGGAAAAAGCCCGAGAACAAACTAGGACTAGCCAGGACGAGCGTGTCCGAATGACGCCTACGTAGAAGCCTGTCTCGTTGTAATGAGTAAATATTCGTTCCGATGACGCACACTCTGGTAATTTCACAAATCCCTATCTAAGCCTCAATTTCCCCTCGGAGTTTATTAGATTCGCTGCCGAAGACCGAGAGTATAATCAAGGGAAGGATAGCAGTACATTCAGGTGCTGAGGTTACATTGAACGAGACGGATGCTTCGCTTGTTTCTTCGGAAGACAAACTCTTCGTGGCAGGGTATCGATTGAGTGGAAGAGTTGAGCTCGTCACAATCAGCACCAACGGAGAATGTGAACGATTGACGGTCGAAGGGACAGACTTCGTGAAATTCACAAGATCCTCAGCCGAGGGCCAGATAATGTCAGCCCCGATAAGCTGATAAAGAGTGATGCTACACCGAACTTAATTGAATAGTGATAAGAGGACAGCCATCACTGAGACATCGGACAGATCCACTTTTTGCATGAGACACATTCCGTGCTGAGAGCATCGTCTGATGGGAGAGCTGGCGAAACTCACTTTCTTCGGCCGGCACGTTGCCACTCGGCACAGTAGCCGTTGCTGCAGGGGAGCGGAAGAGGGAAATGTTTTTTTTTTTTTTCTTCTTTCATCTCGCTCTATCGAAGTACGGACGTATGAACTATCTAGGAGCTGGAATTAGTTTGTGGTCCTGGACCGGTTTCTCTGTTCGAGAGTCCTCTCCACGTGTCTCGCCGATTGAAGAACGAGTACCGGGAACGAGAACACGTTCTCCTTATGCTCATATTTCCTGAGGCGTATTGGAGCGGGTCGCTCCGATAGCTCATTCAGACGTATGTCCGGGTGGATCACCGAGCATACTCGGACCATTGATTTCGCCGAATATCAACTCTCATATTTCCTCCGTCATGGGTTTCTACTTCGATTCTCCGAGAGTGAAGGTCTCCGGCATTCGAGATGGATATGCATCCATATCCCGCGTCTCTAAAACCCATTCTTCTTTTTCCTATGTGCAATTGAAGACCAATAGTCCCTCGGAGACCTGTCGATCTCCCCTTTTTAGCCTCAGACTGGCGTTTGAGCTCTGAGAGATTTGAGTCCGAGGGAAGGACGCAGCTGCGATGGGGCCGCTGCGAATGCTGAGGCAAGAACTTCTCTCGCGTCGCGATGAGCGGTGCCAACGATTCGACTCCGCGTTACAGAGTCGTGGAGTATTCGCAGGATCGAGGCGAGGCCTGCTACCCGACTCCTTTTCTCGCTTCCTTTCTGGAGCGGAGCAGGCCTCTCTCCGTACTGTCGAGATTCTCTGTCTATTCCTGGGCGAGTTCTCACTCTGACATCCAATGAGCGAGGTCCTCTGGGTCGGCTCGGTACCGATGATCTCTCATGGCAAATTAATCAGGCGATGGCCATTCCCCTCGGGCACAGAGAGAAGTCGCGACACAGACACTTCCCGGGACTTATTGTTATGGCTCCCAACCTCATAAATCGAGCTACCATAAGGTCGTGCATCGAAGGTGTGCTCCTCGAGGCAGCTAAATCCTATGACTTTCATCTCACGGAGCAAAGCATATGAGCTGGAATCTTTCACTCTTTTGCGACAGCAGAGTATGAGCGGTGCGGCGGTGCGGCGGAGAGAGAGTTGATAAACGGTCACATCAGAGGATCTCACAATTGGGATAACACCTCGGCCTGACTTGGAAACCATGAGACCTTATCGATGATGGAGATTCGTGGATCTTCTGGTTTTCGAGGCAGAGGGATCCTGTCCGGGGCTCATCCGGCAAAACTCCGGGCATGAAATTTCCCACGAAACTTCCGAACAAATGAAAGAATGACGTTTCGTCCCTCTAGAATTCAGATTCCCCTCTTCGCTCATGCTCAGCGACTCCTTAATTAACTCGGACTTAAGTACTCATTGCGAGCGACCCGGGAAACTCACAGTGCTCGTTCCATTGGTTTCCCGCTCCGCTCTCCTCGAGGTCGCCGCTACCCCGTAAATCCAGAAGATTCCGAACACGAGCACAGCCAGGCGAGGAGAGGTCCAAATCATTGTGTCTGGACCACTCGGATCCACGATCTCTTATTAGATGAGAGTGAGCAAGTCTGAACGCCGTAGGAAAAACTGCAGCGCCATACGACCTGTCGCGTCGCGTGTCACGCTCAGACGGGATCGAGATCGGAAGTGTGCAGAAAAAAACGAGATTCCGAACGACGGATAGCGCTTTTTAGAGACGATTCCCTCTGATCTATTGTGATGCGCCACTCGCAGAGACCGCCTCACGTTCTATCTTGTTTGTCAGCAGGACTAAAGGAAGTTGCATAGAGGAGCTAAAGTGTCCACGAGAAACAGAACTCTTCCGTTTCGCAAGCATTGATCCGTAAGATCTCGAGTACGTTCCATCTGGAGTGAGTGAATATATCGAGATACTGCGTCTCAACACTAAAGGTAAGATATCCGGAACGCGGAATTCGTGATTCAAGCAGATTGAAGAGAATCGTATTCTCTCATATCTTCCCTCTGGCGGGGCTGAAGCTCAAACGAGATGTGACTGGCGTACCTGGCGAAAGGTCAGTCCGGAGCTTCTCTATCGTATGGTGAGATTACGACGTCATGAGCTAGGCGTGGGCGGCCATATCGCGACAGTGGCGGGGCTCGGACGTGGATGTACCCGAACAATGCGCGGATACATAAATCACGAGGCAGCCGAGCTCCCCGGGATTTCTTACCGCCCATCGAGATTGGTGCACCCCGTGCCGGTTTCGGTCAACTCGCTCTTTGAAATCTCCCTACTGTTTCTAGTCTTCGTGCTCCACAACTAAAGATGTTGTGCGGAACAGAATTTGCGTCGAGTAGGGCTCTGACTCGATGAGAGAATTAGCTGCGAGGATTTGAGGCGCACGCAGCAACTCTGCTCCACCGAAATCTTCCTCGCTCCCGATCGCGGGGATCGAGCACTGCCTCCAGCGGAAGATCCCCAGGGATCCGCGCGGCGACTCGAGCCACTCGATCGACCTTGATCGGCAGGTCGCATGATGTGTTCTTGCCGAGAATTGAGGGCTCGTCTCCTCGTCGCGTCGGCCCGGAATTGAGGAAGATTCTAATCTGGTGAGCTCCGTATGTTCTCATCACACCGCGGGAGACGTTCGGAGTAGCCAGAATGCGGGCCGATAATCAGGGTCAGGTCGCGAGCTATAAAGGGAACTGATGAGTTCCTCGACGATGGCTAACCTGCTTCTCTATCAAGACGGGAGTTTCCCAGCAATATCTCCGAACTGAAAATGCGCCCCAAAAGGAGCTCCCTGACACTCGCGTGGGTGGATGAAGTTACCTCGGAAAGGATCTATGAAAACTTGATCTTCGTGACTCAATATCCCATCGCGTGTTGCATGAAACGCCCCTTCCTAGAATAAACCCCGCGGGAAACTCTTCTGACAAGGGTACTTTGCTCAAGCGTTTCCCCGCCATCGGTGCTTGCGGAGAGCTACAAGTCGCGATCATACTCAGTCAGTAGAAGCTCCGAGCTCTGCATGTCATGATTTCGACGACTTGATCGGGCTCGTAATTTCGGATTGTCGGAGTTTGTGGAGCGAGAAGCGGAGTCGCCGAGCCATACGACCTATAAACCTGCCGCCGATATTGTTTCGAACCATCACCAATAAACATGTCACCCTACAGCCGGATTGTCCATTCAAGTATTTTGGGAAGAAAACATATATTGAGGAGAGGCCATCTCTTGGAGCTGTTTTTCACGTGATAGATGACACTCTCGCATCAATGGACTCGCAGGATACGGCGCCGTCGCTCGGAAGATTCTAGCTGGCGATGAATGGAACCTCAAAGAGCTCTTCCTGTCTCGAGCATGGGTCGGGGGGAAACGGGATGCCGTATACGTGGGGAGGCGCACAGGGGAAGGATGTTGCGATTACATCATCGAGCTGGAGACCGAGACCCCAAAGCAAAATGCGAAAGCGTCCCCAAACAACACGTACCCTCCCGTCGCTGGCTCTGACCGGTTCGCTTCCGTCCACTTCGCCGTCAACTAAGGGCGCGGACTGTTGAAACTGCGTCGCATAATAGGTGCAAAAAGCTGTCACAACGACAGCGGCAGTAGTTCGGCCGTGGGCCTGCAATGGTTTTCGGATTCAATATCCTCCGGAATAGGCTCTATATCTGGGACCGGTGTCAAGTCTAACCGATCCTTCAATGATCACAATCCTGCTTCGGTCGATGCTCAGAAAGCTCCGTATGGGGTGATACATTCTTTGGGGATGTTGTAAGATCACGGCACGCTGCTGCCGCCTACCTCCATGCAGGATTCATATGGACCACAACGATATTCAGACAACTCGAGCTTCTCTGGGTTAAATCTGTGCGATACGCATGCTTTTGGAGCGTGCATACGAAACTTGAAACTCATGTCTCGCTCAGGGATCCCGGCTCAAACGAATTATGCGTTCACTTCCGGGATAGCCTCGGCATAGCCACTCTTTCGGCTGCTTTGAATGAAGTAGATTCGTGTTCGAATCGAAAAACGATATCACTGACAGAATCAGCTGATCGAGAGGAGTGCCGCGCTTCCCAATCACGATCAGATGTTTCGAATGTCTAACGCAACCCTGTGATTACAATAACAATCAAAGTATTGAGATCGGAAGCATGACGAACGCCGCAACCAGATGATCCCAATCGGGACATCATGACTTGAGAGGTCGTTGGAGAGGGATATCAGACTTTTCGAAAACACCTGTTCGCTTGCTCGAAGTGAGTTTGGAAGTTGTTCATCTATTTAGAACGTCAACAGGCGGCGCCACGTAACGCCGTCGAAGGAAAAAATCAATGGGAGAAAACTCACCCTAACATCATGCCAGCTCAGGGCATAGGCCGCTGATACAGCAGCAACCACGAAAAACGCTTGCAACGGTTTCATATCAGGACCCGAACAGAAATGCGAAACTCTTCGCAAAACATCCGACTGTCCATGCGATTCTTAGAGAGGGCAACTCTCTAATGGGAGAGGGTCCCCTCTGTTCCTCAACGACGCGAAGCTATTCAATGGAAGCTTTGGTGGTTTGAGACAGAAGCTTCATTCATCTCGGTTTCGGGAACACTAGTCCAGCGGCCTTGCCGACAGCGCGGATCGGAGAAACACGTGCTATACTCCATATGATGGGGTTCAACGCTCATTTAGAGGATTCGGCATTGTAGATGAGACTGGAACCGGTCTTTTGAAACACCACAACCGACGTGTTCGCCTTCTGTTTTCGGTGAGTACCAACTAGGGACAGAGTCGCAGCGGGGATATTCACCAGATTTCTCGCTCCACGTCTGTGGTACCTGAATCTCGAACCCCCCGACTGGGACCAGTTCTTCAGAGGTCGCCAGTTCGCCACGGGGCCTCTAATCGTTTCGCTCCCGTAAAACTTGCCGTATTGAATATGTACGGTAAAGGTCTACCGATTACCGGTGTTCAAACCCTTTTGAACTTCGTCCGCTGGGGACTGTTCTCTTCCATGGATAGATCCCTCGTCATGCTCCGACCTCATTTTATGCATTCCCGCTTCCAACGCCCCGCATTCGTCCGATAGGAATTTGTTAATGAATTCCATCCACGTTTCCCCATCTGTGAAGAAGAATCGCCCGCGCACTGTTCTCAGCTCTCCTCTCGAAACTTTTCCAGAAACTCTCGCGAGATGCCTAGAGGCACAACTCGTAAGAGGCGGAGATCGAGGGCTGTTAAAGGTGAATCCAGCGCCGAGGATAGCGATGTCTCATCCGGGGGCTCGACCCCGATTGATGAAGACTCTTCGTCATCATCCTCTGCCTTGAGAGAAGTCTACAGTGACAGCAAACTTCCGTCCCGGCAGTTCTGGATGGCGATTTCCCCGATAAAAGCGATGGAACTCTCCGGATACTGTTTCAGACATGGTCGTCCGTGGGCATTAGCTCACCTAGCGAACCTCTTGGGCAGTGGAAATTGGATTCTTGGGTTCATTCCTCCGTTCAGAGCACATCTGTTCTGCGCTCTTCACTACAAACTCGACCGAAAACTCATGTCCGACTTCGCTGTGAGCGTACTGCCAATCGATCAGAGGATACGATGTCTCGCAGCCCTCGAGCTTCTGATGATCATGATGCAACACCCCGAGATGACCCACGAGTTTGAAGTTCTGACAAGATACGCAGACAAACATCTATTCACCAAAGAAGAAGGAAACGAAGCTAGTCCCCTCCTTGCTGTATTCATGGGCTACATCGCGGCGCTTCACATCCGAGAGTTCGTGAAAGCTCAACGAAGGGATGACGAGGTACTCGTGGAGTTTCAAGAGGCCAATTTCGAAGACCAGCGCTCGAAAATAAGACAGTATCTCAAGGCCGCGCTCAGTGTCCCTAACGTGGCTGGCGACGTTTTCCTAGACGTTGCGCGGTATTATTCAACACTCGACGAAGAGCTCAATTTCGATCAGCTCTTGAAGTCCTACATTAATCGGAACCCGGAGCATCTGACAGGATTCTTGTTCTATCACGAGGTATTAAGGATGTCCAGGAATGATGGACTAATCCAATCGGATTCTCCCTTTCTAACAAATTCATTATGCTGACCGCGTGGGTCATCAACCATAGACCGGAGACAGTTCCACCAGAGCCCTGACCTCGGCGTCGCTTTTCCAGGTGCTTCGTCGACGAGTGGACGCTGATGGCAAGGTCCGGCAATTAGCTACGATGCGGAAGATCATTCAAATTTCACCGGGGGACGAGGTGGTCCTTGAGTACGCGGAGAATATTCTTTCCTTGGGGGAAGTCGCGGATATCAAGGACGTCGCCATGCGTCTTGCTCAGTATCTCGATCACTGGGATCGCAGACGGTGCCTGAAGGGATGGACTCTGATATGTTCTGCCCTGATTTATGCGAGGTGAGCGTCCTGATACGTTCCCGGTGTATTCCCGGAATGAGCGGCGGATCGCTCTCTTGCGCGAGTCCATCCAAATCCTCCGAACTCGAACTCTGTGGACTGTACACTTGTTGGCATCGGAGATTCTAATAATTTCTCTGCTCCGCAGGAAATACCGGAAAACGGTCGACGTGATGACGCAGAGGAACTATTGGTGGAACTATCATTTTGTCCGCGCAGAAATTTTTGACGTTGTCGATATGCTCAAAGCTTTCTTTGTGATGATTGTAACTCAAGATTTAAATGGATATGCTGCTTCAGTGCGACAAAATGCCGCAGATAGAAACGATTCACGCTTCGAAGCGATTTTGAATCTTCTGAACGATGTGGAGTCGTTTGATCATCGAAGATTGGCCAAGCTCCTGAGATGATGATTTCCGCAGATATGGAGGTCCTCTATGGGGATTAGTTTGGGAATTTCTGGCTTATCGATATCACTCGTGCATTTCTGTGAATAAAAGCATATTTTTCGGGCAGCAGAAGCACGCTTCATGCTTCAAGCTTCTCGCTGAGCGGGAGGATGAAGAAATCCTACCTATCTGAATCGAGTGGCTACCATACACCCCGTGGGTAACATGCCTCGCGCGAATAGCTTGAGGGAATATCGATGAGACTACCGATATTCCTCTCGTGTCGGAGCCACGGGAGGAAAAATGAGCACCATTGGACCTTCAATGGGAATCCCGTCAAGGTTACGAGCTCGAATGGATCGGGGTCTTCGCCCGCAGGAATTCGAAGGTTATGAATTTGATACTCCTGCATGAACTTCTGAGTTGTGTTCCTTCGTGATTTGAAACCGAAGAGAGCTGAGGAGTGGAGTTGATGCAAAGAAACTTAATCCAATGAATGCTCACCCAGGTTAATTACCTTTCGATGTTTGTGAGCGAGGTGTATCGCGACTGAGTCCAGGATTGCTCGCCCATTACATGTTCACGAGATCATGAGTATCGAATCTAAGCGCATGAGGATGGGAAGATGAGCCATACATTTCCATCAGTGTTTCCTCAGGAACCTCAGGCTCGGTAACGAGAAAATCGTGGAATAATACCCAGAAACACGAGTTCTTTTTCCGATTCGGATACATACTTTTTATTTGTTCTATTCCCAGCAGGAAAACTGTAGTGGTTTACAATAATTTAGGTGAGTTTTCGGTTTCAATTTCAATATTCGATTCCTCTTTCAAGAAAGCGAACGCTTCCATCGTACCTAAGTCGCTCCGCCTTACACGATACAGGATTTGCTGAATATACCGAGAGTGAGTACGTTATTCCTCATGATTCCATCAACGTGTTTTCAATAATATTACCATCGTTATCAATCAAACATAACTGTCTGAGCTCCAGAGAAGCCGAGAAGAACATGTTCAATCCTTGTGAATCATCATCGGAGTGTCGTCCAGAGCATGACCACCATAATCATGGATATTAAATATAATAAATAATGTAACTTGACTAAACACCCAAGTGATTTTGCCGGTCCGCCGCCACGATCTTATGCGATATCGAATCAGCCTCCGCTCAAATAGCCGAAGTATTAAACTTCATGGACCCTTCACTCCTTCGTACAGCAGTCTGAACTCTGAACATCGACAGCGGAAGTTGAATGTAATATCCCGGGAGCAATCATGAGTCGTCGAGCCCGGAACCCGAAGCCGCTGGACGGAGTCAGACCGACTCCCTTTTTTCGCAGATCCGGAGCACGGATATGCGGTAACGCGAGTACGGGCAGCAGTTTCCAGGGTTCCTGCGCAGAGATGGTGTGAGGAAGAAATGATCAATTGCAGAAAACCCTATTTGGCAGTTGATTTTTCAAATGGATGTCTCTAGCAGGCGAACCGAAAACACTGTGTCCCATCGTCGCGATGCGATCATTGGTACACCAGATCATTCCGTGTGTCCCAAATTCGTTCTCCGATGACGCTTATTATCAATGAGGGGCTTCGGTGATCACCCGAAGAAGGAAACTCCCTCCGAGGTGGTCCTCGTAGAATGACGCATCCCTACCGATGCCTCGAAGAACTCACGGGGAGCGATCTCCCGGTAGCACAAAGCTATACCTTATCTATGGTGTATATATGCTGAACTTAGCATTGGAAGAGGAATGGGGAATTCAGAGAGATCTCTGGGAATTCGATCTTGAAGGCGGTGGGGTACAGTTCACGGCAGCGGCGTTCCTATCTGATAAATGAAAAACACTTGATGATCCTCCGCTTGACACGGGCGTCTACGTACCTACAGTCGCAAAGTCGAAACGCGTGCGTTCTCGACGAATGATGCTCGTTACTAAAAGTTTATGAGTGTCCTCGTAGATGGGAGTTATCACAGAATGCCATTACAAAGTATAGATGTGGGATCAAGGTTCAACAACATAGTCAAATGCATGTACTATTGTATGCGCGACGCCCTTTCTATAAATATCTGTTTCGTGGATGTTGTCGCACCCGTCACCCGACGGGACGATGGTCGCCACGGGTGGTGCCGATCGGGCGATGGATGGATTCAGAAGAATGCCCGGTCGGTTTCATTACGCCCGAATTCCAGGAGGTTTTTCCCGAGACCTGGGCGCGTGACGGACTCGGTTTCATCGGCTGCGACGATATTTTCTCGATGATCGATGTCATTGCGGACGAACACGCGAATATTAAGGTGGGAGGAGGATATTTTTCGGATATCTTATGGATATAGATTATAGAATCCCGATCTCCGCGCGAACATGAGATTTCGAGAATTCTGGAAAATGCGAGTGCGTACATCGAACATTCGCTGACACCAATGTTTCGCATCCATTGGGTTGTAGGGGGCGATGAGCCGTTTCTATCCTAGTAAGTACGACTTAGAATGCCGGCAAGGCACCATCTGACTTAGAAGCGCGCTGAGACTCGGTCTTCGCCGACATTATCACTGGAACAATTGGTAACGTTGTCGGGCAGCGACGAGGCCACAAGCGACGTTCCGGCTCAATAATCATCTTTGTGTACACGCAATCATTAGCAATCTACTCCTCCAGACGACCGGGAGAACAGACAGGGCACTCGATCACGCCCCGCCATGAGCTTTCGACGTCGAACGACTTCCAGAGCGTCTACACCTGCGGATTCTCGCGGTTTGACTGTTTGTCAAGCATGTCAAACAAGAAATAATGGATCCCGAACAACACCAGCAGGTGGCTCCTCAAACACCTGCTATGGTACTCTCCTTGACTCCGGGGAAACTGCGATTCGCGCTGCGCTCAGTATCTCGAACAAGACCCGCCAACAGAAGAACGCAGGGCTCCGCGAGTTCTGAGAAGTGTCTCGAGTTGCAGATGCTGGCCGCGCAGAAGAGCTCGAGCGTAGAATGAATCTGAGTCAGGATGGAGATTTGATTTAAAACAACTAGCCACGGCAACAAAACTAAGGTGTTGCAGCTGTTCACTACGCTTGCGTGAGAGGGATGTCGAAGATTTCGGCGAACAAGGGCTGCAGATGCGAGAGTCTCTCCCAACGAGTTCTGAACCATTGGAGATGGTCCGCGTGCCGGTTGCCTAGCTGTCGGAGTTCGGGCAGCTTCGCGATGATTTGACTGAAGAGTTGTTGGTCAGATGGATGATTCCGGATAACTTGGAGTTTTAGAGCTTCGACAAGTCGGGCCTGACATTGCTCCACGGTTCGGGCGTCGAATAGTGTCGTTCGCTCCGAGAATGCTGGGAAGCGAAGGAGCGGTTTATTATTATCATGGCTGAAACCTGTGCCTGATCGAGAGGCAAACGAAGAATTCGAGTCTTCCGATCGGGCGAAAGAAACAGGGCACTGTACTGACCATTACTCAGGAGAGCTACTGCACAGAAGAGACCGATTTCCGTGTCGTTGAGACTGAGGCCGTTGAACGAAGAGAAGAAGTTGAACATACTACTCGTGAAGTCGATCTGCAAATCGAAAATTCACACGATGTCAGAGGAAGCATACGATTCTCTTGGAATACAGTTTTTTGAAAACAATTCGGAGAAGTCCTGCAAACGATTAAGCTCTCCCATCTCTCGGAATATCTCCTTGGATTCAACGTTCCTACTCCTACGTACATCAAACGACGAACTCAAGCTGCTCCCGTGTGACGTACGCTCCTCCACGCGAAGGTGACCGCG